>NC_056742.1:139258858-139408858 GCF_019279795.1 Protopterus annectens | reverse complement strand
AAATAAAAAAAATGTAAGAGAAAGCTATAAGAAGTATATACAATAGAATGTTACTTACTGTTTATATTAATAGAGTTAAAAATAAAACATATTATTTACTATTATTTAGTTCTAATTATTATTAGTTAAAGCATGACAGATTATTTACAAACAAGCATAAGCAGTGTAATCAAGAAAGTATAATTAGGAATAGCATTTGAAGAACATATAAACTTTTAAAGGAAAAAAAATGTATCAAATTACTGACCTTATTTTTCCTCTTCAGAAAGAGAAACAAGTTAAATCACAGCTTGCCATTAAATCTCCAGATATTTTGACTAGTTATGAAACAAAACATTTCTTTGCACTCAGAGAATAACTTTGATTAAATCTTTTTCAAAATATTTGTTGCTTCTTGGAAATGCAGGAACTATATTTAAAAGAATTAATAATAAAATAAAATGAGAGAGAAAAAAAAACATAGTACAAATCATTTGTTTTTTAGTCTCTTCTTCTTCTCTGAAGTCTTCCACGAAGTTTCAGTTGCCAGTCTCTTTAACGAAGGACTAGCCCATTCCATTTCTTCTATTTTTTCCAAAATCTTATTTTTTTTGATAAACAGTAAAGCAGAGTCTAAGTCATCGAAAATTACCATCAGGAAGGAAGATTTTAAGCTTGGCAGGAAACAGAAGGTATGTTTTAAACTGTGCTTTTTTAAGCTCCCTTATTAGTGGCAGAAACACTTTTCTTTTAGCTAATACCATGGAAGAATAGTCATTGTCAAAACGCACAGTTGTTTCATTAATCTTAACAGGAGCTTTAGCCCAAGCAGATTTAAGAACCATCTCTTTATCAAAAGATGATAGAAATCTAACTATAACTGATCTAGGATAGTTTTTGTTAGAGTTAGTATTAGCTATAGATCTATGTGCTCTTTCGATACCATAAGAGAATGCTTCTGGTAAATCTAAAGTTTTAGGGAGCCATGTTGTTAAAAAAGAAGTAATATTGTTACCTTCAATATTTTCTGGCAGTCCAAAAATCCTAATGTTATTGCGCCTAGATCTATTTTCCAGGTCATCCAGCTTTGTTTGTAAATGTGTATTTTGTTTCAGCAGAAACTCAATGTTGATTTCCTCTTCTTGTATTCGATTTTCCATGTCATTCACAGCTTCTTCTATGCCTGTCATCTGGATCTTCTGTTGTTGCAGGTCCATATGTAACAAGTCTATTTGTTTTGTAGTTTTTCTATGAAAGTGTCTATTTTAGTATCCATTTTATCCATCTTAGCAGTAAGTTGCTGGACTATAATTATCAGAGACTGAAGTTCTTTCTTGATGCTGGAGTCTTGAGAATTTGTCTTACTGGAACTCATTTCAGACTGATAAACTGACAGGAAAATTTCCAAAGTAATTTCTGACAGGAATATTATTAAGATTTCCTTTCTTTTTTAGATATAGTTCAAGAACTATATAAAACAAACATATTTAGAAAGAAAATTACTTCAAAAATTAATTTTTTAAGTAATTAATTCCTGTCAATGTAATGAAATTGGTGGAGCTGAAGAAATCTGCTGCTATCCTGTGTTCATCCTTGGCCACGCCCCCTCTGGGTGCTCTTCTAAACACTACAAACCAGATGGCATTTCTGACATCCAAAAAACAATTACAGCTGGCTTCAACTTTCAAAACCTTGGCAACTTTAACTCAACTATCTGCAAGGAAATTCCTACAGGCTTTGGGTTACATGGCCTCCTGCATCCTTCTCGTACCATATGCAAGACTACACATGAGGAAAATACAGTGGTACCTAAAAAGTGTATGGTCTCAGCATTGCCACAGTTTAGACATACTGATCTCTGTCCTTCCTTGCCTTCAAAAGGAATTTCTTTGGTGGTCCAGGGCATGTGCCCTAAACAAAGGGAAACCCTTCTGTCTGCCTCCTGCCACTCAGATTCTAACCACGGATGCCTCGGATTATGCTTGGGGAGCCCATTTTCAGGGCAACTGTCTGCAGGGCCTTTGGACAAAGGATCAGAAGCACCTGCATATCAATTTAAAGGAAATGTTAGCTGTTCAGAAAGCTCTATTGGCCTTCAGGAATCTTTTACAACCAGGACAACTACTAATACGGACAGACAACACCACAGTTATGTGGTACATAAACAAGCAAGGGGGGGTCTCATTCCTACCCCCTTTGCAGACTAACCATGGATCTCTGGGACACAGCTCTAGCTTACAATCTGGATCTTCAAGCTCAGTTCCTACCAGGGAAACAAAACTTCCTGGCAGACAGTCTGAGCAGAAACCTTTTCGGATCCACACGAATGGATGCTGGACACCAAAATATTCAGGATGATAACAGCAGTCTGGGGATGTCCTCACATAGACCTCTTTGCATCCCATCTCAATCATCAACTACAGAATTTTTGCACCAGGACCTTCCACAGAAAAGCTTGGAAAGTGGATGCCCTGTCATTCAGTTGGAGGAACCTCTTGGGATATGCTTTTCCACCACTTCCTCTTCTTCCACGGGTCTTATTGAAGATAAAACAGGACAAGCCCAAGATGATAATCTTGCTGGCTCCAAATTGGCCTCGGCAGTTTTGGTATGCAACGCTGAAAAACCTATGCCTGGAGCCCCCTTGGGTTTTGCCTCAGTCTCCGAACCTTCTGTCCCAACATCAGGGTCAGGTTCTACACTCTCATGTCAGAACTCTCTGCCTGGCAGCCTGGTTAATCCAGGACCTTTGATTTCTTCTTTACTACCCAAGCAGGTTATGGATGTCATTTTAGAAGCCAGACATCCTAGCACTAGAAAATCTTATGCAGGAAAATGGAAAAGATTTTGTTCCTGGATGCAGGCTCAGGATTCTGATCCTGTTCTTCCTAACATTACTTTAATCTTACTTTACTTGTCAGACCTCTTACATAAGGGTCTCTCTTTCTCTTCCATTAAGATACATGCCTCTGCTATTTCTGCTCATTATAATTCGGACCCTCCCATTTTTTCCCACCAGCTCATGAGACAGTTTCTCAGGGGAGCTAAGAATTTAAGGCCTCCTAGATCTCCTCCCATTCCTGCTTGGGATCTCAACTATGTTTTGGAAAAACTAACCTTGCCTCCTTTTGAGCCTGCTGCTTCCTCTGACATCAAGTTCTTATCTTGGAAGACAGCTATTCTGTTAGCCCTAACCTCTGCCAGGAGGGTTTCAGAGTTACAAGCTCTTATGGCTGTGGAACCATATATTATTTTTCATCAAGACAGGGTATCTTTGAGGACTAATCCTACTTTTATGCCTAAGGTGGTTTCTAAAGTGGCTTTAAATCAAACTATCCACTTGCCAACCTTTTTCCCCACTCCTCAAAATAAAGGGGAAAGGATCTTACATTCCTTGGATGTACACAGACAGCTACGTTTTTACCTGGACAGAACCAAGGACATCAGAAAATCAGAACAATTGTTTGTTTCTTATGGTTCAAGTTCCCAAGGTAAAGCCATTTCTAAACGGACCATTTCTAAATGGATTGCTCATGGAATCAGATTTTGTTATTCACACCATGGAAAGCAAATCCCAGTGAGTATACGAACTCATTCCACCAGAGCTGCTGCCACTTCTGCAGCCTTCCTCAGAGGAGTTCCTACCAAAGACATTTTGGAAGCTGCAACTTGGAGTTCAGTGCATACTTTTTCTAAGCACTACAATCTACCTCTATACTCTAAGTAAAGGGCAGGCTTTGCCTCTGCAGTCTTGCAGGGCCTTTTAGCCACCCCTTCTTCTTTGTGACCACCTCCCTTTCTTTCAGCTTTGGGATTCTACCCTACAGTCATGACTGCAACAGTGAAACACGATGAACATAGTACAGTTGTGTACACCTACCATAAATGTAGATGTTCGAGTGTCTTCACTGTTGCAGTCTGGGTTTCCCTCCCTCCTGTCCCCTCTTGTTTTTACTTTTGTGTAGTTTCTTTCTTCACCATTCTTCTGAGGTGTATGTGCATAGGTTATGGGACCTTTTTCAATTTGGGGCAAGAAAAACTGGAGAAGATGGCATCGGCTGTCTGCTTTGTACTCCTGGCGCTCTGACGTCAGGGAGCATGGTTGAACAGCCGACGCCGGATCCAGACTTTGGGATTCTGGCCGACCGAGGGCTGCCTGCTGGCAGGGGAGAACCCTACAGTCATGACTGCAACAGTGAAGACACTCGAACATCTACATTTATGGTAGGTGTACACAACTGTACTTTCTGTGTGCTGCAGAAGCACAACTTTTTAAACCTTAGATGTGAGAGTGTTCAATCTCGCCGTTTGTTCTTACACATGGGTGTCGGAGCCGATCCTCGGCTCCGAGTCGGCCGCTTGGCAAAACTCTGCATCTAGGAGAAGCTCGAGACCAACCTACCTCCCACAATTCCCTCTGCCTCTACCTCAGATCTAGTTTGCCGCTGCAACCGATCGCATCATTTTTGAAGAGCTCTGAACCAACTTTGGGAGATAAGCTAAATTCTTACCTTCTTTTTCTTGGATAATCTCATCTTTTGGCATAAAATTAGTGTGTGTGTGTGTGTGGGTCTGGTCATCCTTTTGGATACTCTCTTATATATAGATATATATATATATATATATATATATATATATATATATATATATATATATATATATATATTTATAGTTTAGTTTACCTTAGGGCCTACCCCACCTTCTTATTGGATTAGGATTGATTCTGCAATTTTTATTGCTGTGTTTGTGGACTTACATTTAATCATTTGACAAAGTGTTTTTTTCTGATATTGGTACAGTTTTTTTTTTTCCTCACAGGATGTCTAAAAAAGCCAAGTTGGGATTTAAGAGGTGTCAGTGTGGGCAAAAGATGTCTGTCACTGACGACCATAGCTCTTGGGTCTACTGTCTTGGCCCTCTCCATCTACAAGAAGACTGTTCTATCTGTCATTCTTTTAGTGGAAGGGTCATGACAGACGCAGGAAGCTAATGGAGAGAGGTCTTTTGAAGCCTGCCTTCCAAGAGGCGCTTGACAAGTCAGACCAGGCTTCTAAGTCCTCGAAGGAGTCGAAGACATCGGAGCCCAAGTCATCGGCTCCGAGTTCTTCATTTAAGGTTCGTTCACCGGTTCCACAGACTTCGGGGCCGAGTGTTGAACTTCTTACTGTGATCGAGCCTCGAGTCTTGGAACCGGTGTCGGAGCTTCCACCTTCTACTATATTGAGGTCGGTACCATCCTCGGTTCCTTCGACCTGATCTTCCAGGCCTCTCTCCGATACTGACGTAGATCGTGTGGTGCAGACGTTAATGGAGAACACGGCCCTGTCCAAGCTCATTTCAGTCTCCTCCCAATTGGTGTCGAGACTCGAAGGCCTTCCCTTATCTCCATCTGATCCTCCTCCGAGGCCTACTCAGCTTTCGGAGCCGGGGGATGTTGATCTGATGATAGTGGAGCCCTTGGTGCTGGAACCATCCCTTCCTCGGTCGTCACCATTGACCTCTACTCCGTCGGAACCGTTGGCGGACTCGCGGGGCCGACTATCTATCCTTGGCTCCGGGACCGAGAGTCGAACCGATGTTTCGGTGCCGACTCTCCCCCTCGGTGCCTCGGCACGGATCATTTCGGCTCCGTCCTCGGGGTCGATGCCCTTTGACCTCATGAGGAAGGTATTGTCTTCTCAGACAACCACGTCAGCAGAAGCAACTTCTCCCTCCTGTAAAGGTCCGTTGTCTACTTCTGCACCCACGACTACACATAAGCGTAGAGCACCAGTGTCTCAGCCACTCCCAGAGAGCTTCTTCCTCGGAGGCCTCATCGGATGCCCCTCCCGATGACGTTCCGAGGAAAAAGTTGTGCAAGAGGAGGCACTTAGATTCTCCACAAGAATCTTTAACATCGGATACTGACTTAGATGAGTCAGAAGGGTCCCCAAAATCACCCTCAGAGGATGTCTCCTTTGCTGACATCCTGGAGATCCTGAAGCAGAGAGGTGATTGGCAGGCCCTTCCCCCTTCTGCGGATGAGTCGGTTCTGCTGAAGGCATTTGGTGCTCGCCCTTCCTCCTCCTGGGTCACTCCGCCCTTCGACGAGTTAATGGAGTTAATTGCTCGAAGGGCGTGGGAGGCACCTGACACAGTGGAGCCAGTTCCCAGGAAACCTAACAAGTACATAACGGCCCCTCAGGACAAGTCATACCTTACTAAAGGAGTTCCAGTGGACGCTATGGTGGTGGCCGCAGCCACTAAAAAGGAGATGTCCGAATCTTCCTCGTCTGTCCATCCCCCTAACAGAGACTCTAGGACCATGGACAGATATGGGAAGCGCATTTTCAGTTCAGCGACTTTTTCCATGCGATCGCTGAACTACTTGACTCACTTCACATGATTACAGAGGGATCTAGTCAAGGAGTTGGGAGATACCCTCCAGGGTAATGCAGATGCTGCTGTCTCAGACAAGGTTACAGCACAGCTCAATACCCTTACGTCTATTGTGAACTCGTCCATGAGGCTCATCTCGTATGTGGCCGAAGGGTCGAGTAGGGCTGCAGCTTCAGCGATTGCTCTTCGTAGACTATCCTGGATGCGGCTGTGCTCCTTTGTGGAAGCCTTCAAGTCTTCCTTTACTAACGCCCCCTTTGATGGTGCCACTCTTTTTGGCCCCAAAGTAAAGGAGACCCTAACCCGGTGTGAGCAGGAGGGAAAGACTCTGTCTGCTGTCGGAGTCCGTTTTTCCACCCCATCCAGACCGTACCCGAAAGGGCAACGAGGTGGAAAGATGTGGTTTCGTAAACCCCAGGGTTCTTTCCCAGGCACACAGGGTGATGCCCCCCCCCCCAGAGGCAGAGGAGGGGGCAGAAATGTAAGACGTCGCCCTGGCGGCAGAGGGGGTCCGCAGAACCAAGGTGACAGGGATACCATCCCTGGGAAGCCTTTCCAGCACTCCTGAGAGGAGGCCCGACTGTCCTGCTCTGGAGGTAGTCGGGGGTCGCTTAGCTTTATACCCTCAGGCCTGGCAAAGCCTTACTTCAGATAATTGGGTAAAAAGCATTATTACCAGAGGTTACAAAATTCTCTTTGTATTTCCCCCATTACCACAAAAAAGATTCCCAGATGTACCACCCCATCTGCGAAAACATGCAGCTATAGAAATCTCAAAGCTGCTGGAAAAAAGTCATCCAACCAGTCCCGGCGGACCAGAGAGGATCCGGAACTTACTCAAGGTTCTTTTTAGTTCCAAAAAAGACAGGGGACTGGAGGCCGATTCTGGACCTAAGCACTCTCAATACATTTGTGAAGAAAGAAAAGTTCCGGATGGTCACGCTTCAATCGATCCTTCCGTTTTTACAGAAGGACGACCGGATGTGCTCAATAGATCTCAGGGACGCCTACTACCACATCAAAATGGCCAGAGTGTCCAGAGATCACCTGCGCTTCCGGCCGGGAGCCAGCCACTTTCAGTTTCAGGCCCTGCCCTTTGGTCTAACCTCAGCCCCCAGGGTTTTCACCAAATGCATAGCAGTGGTAGCGTCTCACTTGAGACGCCTAGGATTCCGGGTGTTTCCATATCTGGATGACTGGCTCCTTACTGCCACCACCGAGCGTCAACTGATACAGGCCAGGGACTACACAATCAGCCTTTGTGCTCAGCTAGGGATTTCGATAAATTTCGAAAAATCTGCGTTACAGCCCTCGCAGCATATTTCATTTATAGGGGCAGATCTAGATACCCGCTCTTTGCTTCTAAAACTCCCCTCCACAAGAATAGCTTCCATGCAAGAACACGTATCTCTCCTCCTATTGTCCAAAAAGTCCCCAGCCAATCTAGTCCTGAAAGTCTTAGGGCTCATGTCAGCTTCCCTCATTGCAGTTCCCATGGGGAGGCTACACATGAGAGTTCTCCAATGGCTGCTGTTCGCACAGTGGTCGTTCCAGCAATTACCACTGACACACGAGATTCACATAACGAATACCTGCAAAGCACACCTGTCTTGGTGGTTACAGAATCACAACTTCGTCAACGGCCGACCGTTTGTGTTACCCAAACCGACAGCCACAGTGACCACGGACGCTTCCCTGATAGGGTGGGGGGGCATCTTTCAGGGGCAGACAGTCCAAGGCGAATGGTCCAGCTTTAGAGTACAACCTGCACATAAATGTTCTAGAGATGAGGGCAGTGTTTCTAGCATTGCAACACTTCTCCCCCCTTCTACCTCTAGGGACTATTGCAATACAGACGGACAATATGTCCGTAGTCTGGTACATAAATTAACAGGAAGGAACCAGGTCTTACCAGTTGTGCAGAGAGGCCATGAAAATTTGGCAATGGGCAGAGTCCACGGGTCGCTTTCTAATAGCAATGCACATCCCGGGGTTATCCAACGTCATAGCGGACAGGTTGAGCAGCGCCATCCTGTTACCTCACGAGTGGTCCCTCAATCAGAAAGTGGCGGAAAGGATTTTCCGCAAATGGGGCCAGCCTTGCTGCGATCTGTTTGCGTCTCCAATGAACACCAAATGCAGAAGCTACTTTGCCCATTTACCCCCTCCAGGGGATGTCCCCAGGGATGCTCTGATTCACGATTGGCCCCCGGGTCTCCTGTACCCTTTCCCTCCTATACCACTGATCCCGAAATTTCTTCAGAAAGCCAAAGACCAGGAGAGGACTATAATTCTCATTGCCCCATTCTGGCCTCGACAGATTTGGTTCCCCTTTCTTCAAGCCCACTAAATGCAGGAGCCCTGGATTCTGGACCCAGTGCCAGATCTGCTGACTCATTCGTCAGGAGCTCCTCACCCATCGCTTCTATCCCTCAAGTTAGCAGCCTGGCTGCTCCGCTTCCCTACTTAGCCAGGTCTGATCTTCTTTCTCCAGCAGTTCAGAACATTCTGGTCGCCTCCCATAAGGCTTTCACTACTAAAATCTATTCCAGTAAGTGGAAACATTTTGTCTACTGGGCGACTACACAACATTTGGATCCTTTAGTAGCCCCCCTAAACAAGATTTTGGAATTTCCTGTCCATTTTGTTTCACCAGGGAGCCTCTACTGCCACTTTAAAAGTTCATTTGGCCGCTATTTCCAACTTTCACATAGGAGAAAACGGAGCTCCTATTATGGCTCATAGGCTTTGTAAGGCCTTCATGAAAGGGTCCTTTCATCTCAGACCAACAGTTAGGTCACCTACAGCTCCTTGGAATCTAAATTTACTTTTGTCCCAGTTAATTTTACCACCCTTTGAACCAGCTTCTTCCTGTCCCTTAAAGTTCTTGTCCTGGAAGACTCTTTTCCTAGTAGCTATCACTTCAGCCAGATGAGTATCAGAACTTCAGGCACTTTCCATCAAACAGCCATATTTAATTTTTCACCCTGACAGGGTATCATTACGCACCAACCCTTCCTTTCTCCCTAAGGTCTGTTCAGTTAATAACAGTAATCAGTCCATTGAGCTTCCTACATTTTTCAAGAATCACTCCAAGAAGTTGGAATACATGTTACACAAATTGGATGTTCATAGACAACTCAGATTCTACCTGGATAGAACTAAGGACCATAGGAAAACGGACCAACTGTTTATAGCCTTTGCTGACAATAAAAAGGGCATGTCAGTGATGAAGCGCACACTTTCTAAATGGCTAACTGATTGTATAACCTTCGTGTATTCTGCTTCAAACCAGATTTTGTCCACCAAACCAAAGGGACATTCTACTAGGTCAGTTTCCACGTCTCTGGCTCATGCGGCTCGTCTGCCATTGGACACTATTTGTGCAGCCGCCACTTGGTCTAAACCGCATACATTCATTACTCATTATAAAGTTGATAGGACTTCCAGGGATAGAGCATCTTTTGGTTCCACTGTGCTCAGGAACGTTCTTCCATGAGTCACTCAGGGTAACGGAGCTAGGGACGCTACCCATGTGTAAGAACAAACGGCGAGATTTAACACTCTCACATAAAGAAGTTATGTCCTTACCATAACGTTCCATGTGGAGTGTTCATCTCACCTTTGTTCTTACATCCCCACCCTCCCACCCTCCGGTCTGGAAGAACGTACGGGTTTAGAAGTCTGTTCTGTTTGTCTCCCACTAGTGGTCTCTCTGTTGTTTCTACTGGCTTGAGCTAGTTTCTGCTCCTTATGTATACTTGGGTATCCCTGTTATACTTGATTACCTTGGTTATTGCTGGATCTGGTATTGTTTTGCAAACTAGATCTGAGGTAGAGGCAGAGGGAATTGTGGGAGGTAGGTTGGTCTCGAGCTTCTCCTAGATGCAGAGCTTTGCTAAGCGGCCGACTCGGAGCCGAGGATCGGCTCTGACACCCATGTGTAAGAACAAAGGCGAGATGAACACTCCACATGGAACGTTATGGTAAGGACATAACTTCTTTATTTTAAGCCTCATTGTAGAAATATCCTGCTGTTTAAATACAGGCTGCAGCTAAGCATATAGAGATATGGAGGTAAAACTTCCCTGATGTCCTTCAAGGATGCATCTGCAGTCCTAACATATGGGTTGTCCTGCCTCAGGCAGCCCTTCGGTCGGCCGGATTCCAAAGTCTGGGTCTGGCCTCGGCTGATGTCGCACTTCACCCGACGTCATAGCTGCTGTTTATTGGGTATAAAGGCATCAGCCGACGCCGTTTTCCTCAGTCTTTCTTGCCGCGCGGTGCCCGAAGCAGAAGCTGTTCGCAAGTGCCGGTCGGTCAGATCCAGAGATTTCTACTACCGAAGACTTCTAAAAAGCTAAGTACCCCGTTGGGGACTCTTTCTTGCCTCAGCCGATGTCAGAAAAAGTAAATAATTGTTTAACTTGTGGGAAACAAATACCTCATAAGGATTTCCACTCTTACTGCCTTCCTTGCTTAGGCCCAGACCACGACGTATCAGCTTGTCTAGCCTGTGCTTCCTTCAACCGATGAACACTTAGACGTCGGTCGGAGTTTGCAGAGGAGTTTTTTGGTCCCGCTTTTGCTTACAAAATGCCGTCGGAGACTCTGACTTCACAATTAGCTAAAAAGCATAAGGAAAAGGACCGACACTCGCGGTCCGCGGTTTCGGCCGAAACCACGGTTAAGCCAACCGCGAGTGTCTCGGTTTCGGCCGAAACCGAGTCCTCGGTTCTTCCTTCGGCCGAAAGCTTGCCTCCGATAGCCGAGGCCTCATACAGCATGGCTGAATCCGCTACTGAACTTACCCCTGCCGTAGCAGGCTCCCAGGATTTATCAGATGCTATTCCTTTAGACATATCTACTCCTGCACGTGGAGCTGCTAGGCCCCCTGCATCTATGTCTATCAAGGCTTTTCCTAGGGCTAAAGCAGCTAAATCTTCTAAGGCCTTGCCTGCTAAAGCCCCCTCACACAGGCCTACCTCCAGTTCCCAAATGCTCAGCTTGGCTGAGGATCTCATTTCTTTGATCAGGGGATCCCAACCTCATCCAGACAGGGCCTCTCAACCCCCTCCAGAGAAGAGGCCTAGAGCAGAGCCCCCGGATCCTGTTTCTACAGACTATTCCTCGGATGATTCAGAAAACTCAGGTCCTCCAGAAGGCCCATATTCTCCTTATGAGGATTCTGATGCAGAAGACTCCATTCTTTCTGCCTCTCCTCCAGAGGAATTTTCTTTTGGGGAAACCTTACATGCTATGAGAGAGCATTTTCAATGGCAGGGCCAGGATTTTTCAGATTCAAGGAAAAGGCTAAGGACCTTTTTACATTTACCACAGCATAGGCCTTTAGCCATTCCTCCAGTACTCACAGTTGTTGATGATGCTTATAATGATGCCTGTGCTGCCCCTGACTCTCTTCCCCCGGCCCCTGCCAAGCCCGACAGATATTACAGGGTCCCGGACACACACTTTCACTTCTATAAGGCTCCTATTGCAGATCCTGAAACCATTTCACAGGGCCCCAAAGCTGTAGCAGCTGCCTCTGCCAAAAAACCCCTCCCCTCTGAAAGAGAATCTAGAGCATTAGAGAGATGGGGTAAAAAAGTTTATACTTCTGCTACTCTTTCGGCTAGGACCTTAAACTGTCAATTCCACATGATTCAGTATCAGGAATTTTTGTTAGACCAGCTAAATAAAAAACTGTCCTCTCCTGAACCTATAGACCGTAAGTCCCTTCAGGATTTGGTACATAACACTCAGCAGGTCAGTAATCATTCCTTAAAATGCGGCTATGATGCACTGGAGTCTTCCTTTAGATCAGCTATGACTGGAACAGTGATTAGAAGGCATGCCTGGTTAAAAGAGCAATCCTTACCAGACCATGTAAAGTCAAGGCTTCTAGATGCTCCCATGGAGAAACAAAGTTTGTTTGGTTCCCCTGCCCAGCAAGTGCTAAAGAAGGTGGAAGAAAAAGCAAAATCTGTCCAAACAGTCAAGGATTTCTTACAGGTACAGCCTCCGAGGTTTAGTAGAAATTGGCCTTCGAAGAATTGGTCCTTTCCAGACACCTCCAGAGCACAGAGAGGCAGAAATAGGCGCCCAAGAGGCAGAGGTCAATCCAGAGGTGCCTACAGGGGACGTCAGTGGCAGCCTAACAACCAGAGAAGTACTGCCACAGATTCAGCTACAACCACTCCCACAGGACAGACACAATGACTTGACTCTGATACCGCCTACCAGGGAACAACTGCAAGCACCCTTAGGCGGAAAGCTTGCCTTATTTTCCGTAAACTGGCATTACATTACAGGAGACAAATGGATTTTACAGACAATAGACAAAGGCTACAGGTTTCACTTCCACACTCTACCAAAAAAGAGAGGAATGCCAAACCTACCACCAAACCAAAAAACAAACGCTCTAGCACAAATCAACCACCTACTAAGGATGAGAGCTATAGAAAAGGTACCGCCTATGGAACAAGGGCAAGGATTTTACTCCAGACTTTTCCTGGTTCCAAGAAAAGAAAAACAATGGAGACCTATTCTCGACCTGTCCGCTCTGAACACATATCTCATTGTTCCAAAATTCAAAATGCTGACCCTACAGCAACTTCTTCCCATGCTGGGCAAGGAGTCTTGGCTGGTGACTCTAGATCTCAAGGAGGCATACCTGCACGTCCCTATACCACCAGATTGCAGAAGATACCTCAGATTTCTTGCAGGATCAGAGCATTATCAATTCTCAGCATTGCCCTTTGGCTTATCTACTGCGCCCAGAGTATTCACAAAATGCCTGGCATCAGTAATTGCTCATTGCAGGCTTCAGGGAATTCAAATTTATCCATACCTGGACGACTGCCTGATACAAGCGGACAACAAGACCAAATTAACAAAAGATTTGGAAAAGGTTATACAACTACTGCAAGCCCTGGGATACACAGTCAACATGAAAAAGTCAAGGCTGGTACCATCCCAAAGGATAACATTCTTGGGTGCAGAACTGGACACATCAAATCAAATGGCATTTCTCACAGCAGAAAAGCAAAAGCAACTACCACTCTATTTCATGACATTAACAACGCAGAACCAGCTTACAGCAAGGAAAGTCCTGCAAGCCCTCGGATACATGGCATCCTGCATAATATTGATTCCACGTGCCAGGCTACATATGAGGAAGTTGCAATGGTACCTAAGGAATTTATGGTCTCAACACAAGCACAGTCTAGAAGCCCAGATTCCAATAATTCCATGCCTGAAACAAGAATTCCGGTGGGCTCAGGCCTGTCAGCTGAACAGAGGTCTGCCCTTCCACAAACCTCACCCAAGCCAGACTATCACCACGGACGCCTCAGACCTAGGCTGGGGGGCACACATGGTGGACAAGTGTATACAAGGCCTATGGACACAAGACCAGCTGAACCTACATATAAATCAAAAAGAGATGCTGGCAGTGAAACAGGCACTTCAGACATTCAGACCTTTTCTTCAACAAGGTCATTTGCTGATAAGGACGGACAACACCACAGTCATGTGGTATATCAACAAACAGGGAGGCACACACTCATATCCTCTATGCCGGATGGCAATGGACCTGTGGAATGTGGCCCTGAACCACAACATTCAACTCCAGGCCAAATTTGTCCCAGGAAAAGAAAATGCACTAGCAGACACCTTAAGCAGAACTACCACGGATGCCCACGAATGGATGCTGCATCCAGACATCTTCAAAACCATTACAAAGAAATGGGGACTACCAGAAATAGACCTGTTCGCATCCCCACACAACCACCAATTGAGGAAATTCTGCACAAGGACATACCACCCACTTGCTTGGAAGGTGGACTCCCTATCCTTCAGTTGGGAAAACCTGACAGCATATGCATTCCCACCTCTTCCTATGATGCACAAAGTGCTACTGAAGATCAAAGAAGATCACCCAAGGATCATCCTGATAGCTCCAGACTGGCCGAGGCAGCATTGGTACCCGCTACTGAGGAGTATGTCTCAGACACACGCATGGCCTCTACCTCTGGTTCCTTTACTGCTAACACAGAACAACTACAAGATCCTACATCCAAACTTGAAAACACTGCAGCTAGCTGCTTGGAATATTACATAAAGCAAAATAACCCAGACTTATCTCAGAGGGTTAAAGACATTATCCTGGAGGCTCGCAGACCCTCCACAAGGAAGACTTATTCAGCCAAATGGAAAAGATACCTCATTTGGAGTGCAGCAAAAGGAGAAAATGTATCATTAACAAACATAGCTAACATCCTGGAATACTTAGCAGAACTTTTCCACAATGGCCTGTCTTACTCCTCCATTAAGATTCATGCATCAGCAATTTCAGCAGAATACAACATGGATCCTCCAGTCTTCTCTCATCCTCTACTCAGGCAGTTTCTGAGAGGAATTAAAAATGTAAAGCCTCCAAGGAAGCCACCTTTGCCTACATGGGACCTTAACTTTGTGCTGGAAAAGTTAACACTTCCCCTTCGAACCAGCAGCAACAGCAGAATTACAGTTCTTATCTTGGAAAACTGCTTTCCTGCTTGCAATCACTTCAGCAAGAAGGGTTTCTGAATTACAGGCATTAATGGCAGTACAGCCCTTCCTTAACTTCCATCAGGATAGAGTGTCCTTGAGAACTAATCCTACTTTTATGCCAAAAGTGGTCTCCAGGGTATCATTGAACCAAGCAATCCACCTGCCAACATTCTTCCCCAACCCACAGAACAGGGGGGAAAGACTACTACGTACATTGGATGTGCACAGGCAATTGCGCTATTATCAGGACAGAACCAAGACCAACAGAAAGACTGACCAGCTTCTGGTAGCGTATGCAACAGGAATGGAAGGAAAAGCAATTTCAAAACAGACAATCTCAAAATGGATAGGAAATTGCATTAGATTTTGTTACTCTTTTCATGGAAAGACAACTCCAGAAAACATCAGACCTCACTCCACAAGGGCTACAGCCACTACTACAGCTTTCCTGCGAGGAGTGGCTACCAAAGACATTTTAGAAGATGCTACTTGGAGCTCCGTGCATACATTTGCCAAGCATTATAATCTACCTTTATACTCCAGATCCCGAGCAGGTTTTGCAACTGCTGTTTTGCAAGGGATCTTAACTACACCATAATCATCTTAGTGCCTCCACCCCCAGTTTGGCTATGGTATTCTACCCATATGTTAGGACTGCAGATGCATCCTTGAAGGACATAGTACAGTTTTGTACCTACCATAAATGTAGATGTCCGAGAGGTATGCATCTGCAGTCAGGATTACCCACCCTCCTTCCCCTCTGTGGTACTCCTAGGGTATTTGCCCATCTTGTAGCTAGCTGGGGGAATCTATTATGGTGTATTTGTTTGTATATATGTATATACATGCTTATATTGTTTGCTCTCTACTGTTTGGAACCATTTGCATTTATCCAAATTTAGCCTTCCTAGAGGGCACCTGGCATCTGGGGCAAGAAACACTGAGAAAAATGGCGTCGGCTGATGCCTTTATACCCAATAAACAGCAGCTATGACGTCGGGTGAAGTGCGACATCAGCCGAGGCCAGACCCAGACTTTGGAATCCGGCCGACCGAAGGGCTGCCTGAGGCAGGACAACCCATATGTTAGGACTGCAGATGCATACCTCTCGGACATCTACATTTATGGTAGGTACAAAACTGTACTTTATAGTCATATTCTTAATTGTAAATTATCAAATTGGTTATCATGCAAGCCCTAAAGATAGGTCTTCCCAGAAATGTAGCCAGTGCAGTTCATGCAGCCATTTGACGTTTGGCTAAAGTTTAA
This sequence comes from Protopterus annectens, assembly GCF_019279795.1. NCBI lineage: Eukaryota > Metazoa > Chordata > Ceratodontiformes > Protopteridae > Protopterus > Protopterus annectens. Next base: position 139,392,679 of record NC_056742.1, on the reverse strand, counting down.
GTCACTTGTCACCTTGAGTGCCTCATACTGCACCATTTGTAGAACATGAAGTTGTGTCTTGGTGACTCCAGGTACAGGGCGCCATAGTAATCAGGTTAAGAGCGATACCAAAGTGTAAATCGTTATGGATTGATCTTCTTGAATGTTCAGGTAACAAATCCTAGGTCACTTTCACAGATAGAATAGCAGAGGACCACAGTAGGTACTTGATTGCTCCCTGTCAGAAGAGAGACGGTCTCCTGCGAGTTCTAACACACACAAAAAATAAAATGTATCTAAAAAAGCATTGAATTTCACTTGCTGTTAAATCTTTGAAGTATTTTTTTGCATGGGGGCTTACTTCCTGCTCCCTCTTTCCCTGCTTCTTGTATGTATGCTAACATTTAGTTTGTTGTTCATCAGATAAGGGAAATATACTGAAATACCACAACCTAAAACTTTACTGTGTGTTCCTTCACAGTCACATTTTCAGTTGTACTACTCCAGTGATTGCATTTACGGTTCCCAAAATTTCAGCAGCTACCTATGCTTTATCCATTATTATCTTGTTGATGGTGTCCATCCCATACCTCTCAACTGTACAGATGTTTGCATCATATTTTTGGTCCATTTTTCATAAAATTGTGTTTTTCTGGCAAATTATTCAAGACTGAAATCAGAAAATGTCAGATATTTGTGCTTTATACTTCATATCTGTCAGAAAATTCATGCTAATGCAAACCCTATTGCTGTGATGTTGTCCTGTCATGCCTTCATTCTTGATGGTTGGGTTTGGAACCGAGCATTGGTTCTGACTCAGCCGCATACTAAAGCTTGGGAGCTTTCACTGGCTCGAGTCTACAACCTATCCCAAGATGCCTAGCAACTGTTACCCAGATCTTGTTTGCCGCTTGCAGCTTCGGGATTGCTTTTTCGCTGGCTCAGGCTAAGTGGATATTTCTTTAACTTTTTATGTGGTTCTTAAGTAATAATTTAGTAGCAGAATAATTTCTTTACATTGCTATATCTTGAGTGTTCCTTGTTTGTCAGAAAAGGTCTTTTCCGCTCTTTGTTTTTTGGCTTTGTGTGGCGGTCGTTTTTTCTCAGGCCTCTATCTAGTGCTGCCCCCTTTTTAGGAATCCGTTTAAGTTCGAGGATTCCCTTTTCTCCTCTTGCCCCTAGCTTAGCCTGTCTTTAGTTAGAGGGCTCCCACTTTGTTCCTTTCGCCATTTAAATTAGAGATGTCTCCTAAGGTTAGAGGAGTACGTCATTCAAGTTAGAGACTCTCCTCTAACCTTTCCCTCTGACCACTCTTCTTCTTTAAAAAAAAAAACTTGTTTTTCCTCTTTATAGAGTAATTATTTTTGTAGTCTTGCTAGTCTGGTGTGGTTCTTTGAACCTTTGAGTGGAACATTTACTAACTTTGTGACTTTCATTGCTGGTTGTGAACTTTTGCTGATAGTGACAGGATGTCTAAAGAGACTAAACAGTCCGGTTTTAAAAAGTGCAATTCTTGCACACAAAAAATGTCATTCACTGATGGACACACTAGTTGTGTGTATTGCTTAGGCGCCATCCACCTGCAGGAGTCCTGTTCTGTTTGCCATGGGTTTAGTTCAAGGGTCCTGCAGGAACGAAAAAACAAGCTAATACTTCGGGATTTGTTAAAGGGGCATTTTGATTTGGCTGTTGAAGGGACTCATGCCTCCAAACTTTCAGACAAGTCACCCAAAACGTCTTCGGCTCCAGCTTCTGAGCCATCGAAGAGAACTGAAAAATTGATTTCTTCAGATCCGAAACCTGTCGGTTCCAAAAAGGAAAAATCTACACCGGTTTCACTTACAGTTTTGGAATTGTCTAGTAGTCGAAAAAGGAGTTGGTCACCGTCCTTGAATCCGAGTCATTCAGTGCCATAGTCTCCTTTATTGCAATCACTGGTGGGTAGCCACAAGTCCTCCTCCCATTCCTTTCTGTCATCCAGGAGCCTTTTGGATGATGACGTAGAGTGGGTGGTTAGAAGGTTGCTTCGTACACCGGCACTGGCAAAAATTCTCACCAGCCCAGCCCAGATGGTCATGGAGCCGACTTCAGTAGCTGCTTTACCTTCTGTTCCTCCTCTGACTCAGTCGAGTTCAGAGCCAGAGTGTCTGGAAGTCTTGCTGATGGAACTATCTGACCCGAAATCCATTCCCGGAGTTTCGCTGCTGATCTCCGCTCTGACCTCGTCGATGTTGTCGTCCATCGAGGTGTCTGGGGACCAAGACTGTCTCGTTGGCTCTGGGGGGGGGGGAGTCTAACCGAACCCTTTCTGGATCTGACTGTCCCACTCGGGACTTTGGCACACGTGAGTTCAGCACCCACATCAGCCTCAGAGCCATCCTCCTTGGTGCGGGGGAGATCTCCTGGTTCCTCAGAGCCGGAGGCTTTCTCAGCCCAGGATCATGGTGCCTTCAAGGTGATGAGGAGCGTACTTTCCTCTGAGACTGCTCCACCCTCAGCTCCAGCTACTCTCCCCCCCCCCCCCAAAGGGCCAGTGTCAACCTTTACACCATCCCTCCACTCCCAGCATAGGGAACCGATGCCCCAGTGGGTGAAACCCTCTCTTCCGAAACCTCCACAGAACATCCCCCCAAGGAGGTCCCTAGGAAGAGAACGTACAAGAGGAAACGCATAGACTCCCTTAAGTCTGTCGCATCCAATACTGACTTAGAGGACTCAGAAGGGTTCCCATGGTCACCCTTTGAGGATGTCTCCTTTTCAGCCATCTTAGAGGTCCTGAAACAGAGAGGTGGCTGGAAAACCCTTTCCCCTTCTGAAGATGAGTCAGAATACTTGGAGGCATTTGGTTCTCGACCCTCCACCTCGTGGGTGTCAACGCCTTTCGACCAGCTCCTGGGTGTAGTCAGTTGAAAGGCATGGAGCTCTCCAGAGTTGGTGGAACCTGTTCCGAGGAGGCCCAACAAATTCATTACAGCCCCAAAAGACAGACAATTTCTGACCAAAGCTGTCCCAGTAGATGCTATGGTGATGGCGGCCACCACCAAGAAGGAATTAGCTGAAACTTCTGCATCTGTCCATCCACTGAATAAGAAGTCTCGAATGATGGACAGATACGGGAAGCGTATGATGTTATGTAGTCCTATCTTGCCGTAATTCTTGCTGGATGGGTTCGGAGCAGATACTCTGCTCCGATTTGGCCGATACTAAAGTTCGAGAGCATTTACTGGCTCGAGGTTAACCCCTATCCCATGGTGCCTCACAGCAATTCCCCAGATCTCATTTGCCGTGAAAGCTTCAAGGTTGTCTCTCACTGGCTCATTGGCTAAGTAGAACATTTTTTTAATAAATCTTGTATTTTTCTTCCCTTTTTTCTTCACTTTTTACTCTTAATAGTTATTGGCCTTTTCTTTCGTGATTGTATTGAGTGCTTGGTCCCCTATTCCTCCCCTTAGGATTGTACAGCCAGTTTTAGTTAGAGCGTCATAGTTGCCCATTTAAATTAGAGGGCCTTTCCTCCCTGAGTGTTAGTCCTATTACAAAAAAAAAAAAAAGAAGAAAATGTCTTCTCTTCATAACTTTATTGCTTATTTAGTTAGTATTGTTGTTATAGTTAGTGTTGTTGTTCTTGTAATTTGGTAGCATAATTAGCATTGTTCTTGTCAGCATGTCTAAAGAAAAAGACAGAGAACACAAGGAACACCGCCCCTTGGGGTTCAAAAAATGTGATAAATGTTAACAGAAGATGTTATTGACTGACAGTCACACTATCTGTGTGTACTGCCTGGTTGAAGCCCACTTACAAGAACCCTGTACTTTTTGCCATGCCTTCAGTACTAGGGTTCTTAATGAGAGGAAACGCAAGTTAATAGATAGGGGTCTTATGACCAGTTCCTTCCAGGAACAGCTGGAACTTAGTCGGACAGCTCCCAAGACTGTTAAAAGAAAATCTTAAGCTCCAGCTTCGGAGCCATCTAAAATGTCCAAAGCGACGGAGCCACGTTCTGGCTCCGATTCCACTTCTTCTGTCTCAGTGCCATTGGTCTGTTTGGTGCCAAGGCAACCTTCAGTACCAAGACAATTGCCAGACATCGATCCTGTTTCACCTACATTGAGGTCTCCTATATTAGAAAGGAGGAGATCTCCTTCTGTCTTCACCCATTCCTCCAGGACTCTTTCAGATGAGGACATCGAGCGGGTGGTGAAGAGGTTGCTCTCTGACCCGGCTCTGGCAAAAAAAATTAGCCCCTTCTGACCCAAAGGCTTCGGAGCTGCCCCATTTACAATCCACTGCTTCTCCTCAGACTGCTTCGCTCTCGGAGCCAAACACTTGGGGTTCTTCGATGTTGGAGCCTTCTATTCCGAGAATTCTCCCTGCTTCCTCGGAACCGATAACTCTATCCTCGGCGGCTCAGTCTGGAGCTGTGAGGGATCTGGGAGCCAACGACCTCGAGTAGACTCCGAGGTGGATAGTCACCCCTGGGTTTTCTTCGGAAGCAATCCTCCCTCTCGGCGCTTCGGCTTGTCTTGGCTCAGTTCCCATGTCTGCTTCGGAGCCTGTCCCTTCTGCTCGGAGCCGACCTTCCATCTCCTCAAAGCGGAGGTTGTTTTCGGAGCAGGATGGAAAGTCCTTCAAAGCAATAGAGAAAGCTTTGTCCAGTGCCAAAGCCCTGCCTTTGGACCCGATGTCCCACCAGCGGCTGGCAGCAGCGTCTTCTCCCCCGCCACTCCCTCAGCCTAGGGAACCAGAGATTCAAGCAGCTCCCATTGGAGGTGTCCCCTCTTCTGAGACCTCCCCAAATTATCCCACTGTAGAGCTTCCTCGGAAGAGACTTTGTAAGAGGAAGCATGTTGACTCACCTGAGTCTGTCACATCTGACACTGAGTCAGAAGGGTCCCCTAGATCCCCCTCTGAGGATGTCTCCTTTTCTGACATCCTTGAAATCCTTAGACAGAGGGGGTGATTGGAAGACCTCTAACCCTACGGAGGATGAATCAGTGTATCTTGAGGCCTTTGGTTCTCAACCTTCCACCTCCTGGGTGACACTGCCTTATGACCAGCTCTTGGGGGTCATATCCCAGAAAGCCTGGACCTCCCTGGACACAGTGGAGCCTGTCCCGAGGCGGCCAAACAAATTTATGACTGCTCCAGAAGATAAGTCCTTTCTTTCCAAGGGAATTCCTGTTGATGCTGTGGTGGTAGCAGCAGCCACTAAAAAGGAGTTGTCCGAGACATCATCTAATATCCATCCTCCTAATAAGGAGTCCAGGATGATGGATAGGTATGGAAAGCGTACCTTCTCTTCAGCGGCATTTACCTTAAGATCACCGAATTACCTGTCCCATTTTACTCTACTTCAAAGAGATCTCGTGAAGGAGTTGGGAGATACCCTTCAGGGTTCAGTAGCTTTGGGATCCATGGATAAGGTTTCTGCACAGCTCTCCACCCTTACATCAATAGCTAACTCCTCCATGAGGCTGATTTCCTGTGCAGCGGATGGAGCAAGCAGGGCAGCCGCAGAAGGAATCTCTCTTAGGAGGCATTCCTGGATATGTCTCTGTAACTTCACGGAATCCTTTAAATCTTCCTTCACCAACATCCCCTTTGATGGTTCAACTCTTTTTGGACTGCAGGTGAAAGAGACTTTGACCAGGTGCGAGCAGGAAGGGAAATATTTATCTGCCATCTGAGTCCGTTTCTCCCTTCCTTCTAGACCCTATCCCAAGGGTCACACAGGAGGGAAAATATGGTTCCGTAAATCCCAAAAAGGTTTCCCTCAGGCACAAGGTCAACCCTCCCCTAGAGGCAGAGGGGGTGGATGCAACTGAAGACATTGTTCTCGCGGCAGAGGAGGTCCGCAACATCAGTGAGATAGAGAAACCTCTGATTGTCCCTTCCATCTCCCCTGAGTGGTTGCTGAGTGTCCATCTCTGGAGGCAGTCGGGGGTCATCTTTCACTGTACCCAAGTGCCTGGCTAAACATTTCCTAAGATCATTGGGTACAAACCATGATATCCAGAGGTTACCTGATTCCCTTTGTTTCCGATCCCCCGGTAAACCGGACTCTACCAGACGTGCCACCCATTCAACTAGACCGTGCAACATCAGAGGTCATCTCGTTGCTGCGAAAAAGAGTCATCCAAGAAGTCCCCTCAGAGCAAATAGGATCCGGAACTTACTCTCGATTCTTTTTAGTTCCAAAAAAGACAGGGGACTTGAGATCAATTCTAGATCTCAGAAAACTCAACAAGTCTGTAAAGAAATTGAAGTTCTGAATGATCACTCTGCAGTTGATATTTCCCTTTATCAGGAAAGACAATTGGATGTGCTCAATAAATCTTCAGGACATGTACTACCACATCAAAATGGACAGGTGCTCCAGAAGACACCTACGATTTCGGCAGGGAGCCAGTCATTTTCGAACACTGCCCTTTGGCCTCACTACAGCCCCCAGAGTGTTCACCAAATGCATGGCAGTGATAACGGTTCACCAGAGATGTCAAGGATTCCAGGTGTTTCCGTACCTAGATGACTGGGTCCTCACTGCTACCACCAAGCACCAACTAATCAGAACCAGGGATGAGACTCTATCCAGGGACTTCTTCTTAGGTATTACAATAAACCTAAAAAAATTAGCCTCATCTCCATCGTAGCACATTGTATTCTTAGGCTCAGAAATAGACTCAACCACCATGACAGCAAAACTGACACCAGAAAGAATAGAATCACTGCGCGACCAAGTCAGATCTTTGCTGAAGAGACACAAAGTACAGGCCAGGGTAGTCCTTCAGGTCCTAGGGACTATGGCTTCCTCCATTCTCTTAGTTCCCCTAGCCCATCTGCACATGAGAGTACTTCAGTGGCTATTTGCCCAGTGGTCAATGCAGGATCTCCCCCTGTCTCACCAAATTCTCATCACAAACGCCTGCGAGAAGGATCTGACATGGTGGTTACATATGGATCAACTTCATTTAGGTCGCCCAGTCGTTCCCCTCAAGAAAATGCAGTTTTGACCACGGACGCCTCCCAGATAGGGTAGGGGGGTACTTGGCAAAACCACGAGAACCACTTGCACATGAATGTTCTGGAGATGAGAGCGGTGCTCTTATGCGTTGCAAGCATTTCACAGTTCTCTTCCCACAGGGACAATTGTGATTCAAACAGACAACATGTCTAGTGTAGTACATAAACAAGCAAAGGGGAACTAAATCTTACCCACTTTGTCGAGAGGCCTTGAGTATGGAAATGGGTGATGAACACTCAACTCTGTCTAGTAGCAACGCACATCTGGGGAAGTCCAGTGTGATAGCAGACAAACTCAGTCGAGCAATTCTGATGCCTCACGAGTGGTCCCTGAATTCCGAAGTTGCGAAAGAGATCCTTTACAAAAGGGGTCAGCCTTGCTGTGACCTATTCACCACATACATGAACACCAAGTACAGCAGCTACTTTGCCCTAATTCCCCATCTGGGAATGTCACCCAGGGATGCTCTGGTCCATGATTGGCCTCTTTTATGCTTTCCCACCTTTTCCTCTCATTCCAAAAGTGATTCAGAAAGCAAAACTGTTGGAGTACCCTGATCCTCATTGCTCCTTGCTGGCCTCACCAAGTCTGGTTCCCCTTCATGTGGCTCTATCTCTTGGAGGAACCATGGACTCTGGAACCATCTCCAGACCTCCTGACTCATCAATGGGGGCAGTTCCATCCTACTATCCAGACCCTGAAATTGACAGCATGGCTGCTGCAGTTCCACGAATAGCCAGGTGCATTTCCCTTTCACCTACAGTCAAACACATTCTGATTTCTTCCCACAAGCCTTCCACTAGGAAAATATATTCCAGCAAATGTAAAAGGTTCTCTATTTGGGCAGTAAACCAAGGCTTAGATCCCTATACAGCTCCTATACAGTCTATTTTGTCCTTTCCGGCATCCATTTTTCATGAAGGAGCTGCGGCTGCTACAGTTTGAGTTCAGTTAGCTGCCATCTCAAATTACCATTTCGGCTACATGGGAAATCCAATCATGTCCCACTCTTTGTGCAGAACCTTTTTGAAAGAAGTCCTCCTTCTCAGACCTCCAATCAGACAACCACCAGAACCATGGGACCTAGTTCTTACATCTTTAATTTCTTCCTCTTTTGAACCCTCTTTTTCATCAGATCTGAAATTATTATCTTGGAAAACGCTATTCTTAGTAGCTATAACCTCTGCTAGGAGAGTCTCAGAATTGCAAGCTCTCACCATTTGACCTCCTTACATTGTTTTCCACAAGGATAGAGTCTCACTTAGAACTAATCCTTTCTTTCTTCCCAAGGTATATTCAGAGCATAATCTCAACACGACTATTGAACTTCCAGTGTTCTTTCCAAATCATACTAATAAATCAGAATACAGACTACACCAATTAGGAGTCCACAGAATTCTCAGGTTTTACCTACACGGGACTAAAGAATTTAGAAAATCAGACCAGTTATTTGTTTCTTTTTCAGACAAAAATAAAGGCTTGCCTGTTTTTAAGGTTACCCTGTCAAAATGGCTTTCAGATTGCATTTCATTTGCTTATAAGACTTCTGACAAACAGTTACCTAACAAGGTAAAAGGCCTTTCAACAAGAGCAGTATCAGCTTCATATGCCTTTAGAGCTAGGCATACCATTTGTGTAGCAGCTACTTGGGCAAGACCTCATACTTATGCCACTCATTACAAATTGGATTTGGCCTCCTGGGACAGGTCATCTTTTAGGTCCATTGTGCTGGAGTCTCTTCGCTTGAGCCACCCAGGATACAGGTGCTAGGGACGTTGTCCCATCGAGCAAGAATTATGGCGAGATAGGACTACATAACATAAAGAAGTTATGAACTTACCATAACGATGTTCATCGTGTTTCATTGTTGCAGTCATCACTGTAGGGTTCTTCCTGCCGGCAGGCAGCCCTCGGTCGGCCAGAATCCCAAAGTCTGGGTCCGGCATTGGCTGTGCAGTCACCCTCCCTGACGTCAGTGCGCCAGGGGTACAAAGCTCCCAGCCGATGCCATGTTCTCCAGTCTTTCTTGCCGTGCGGTGGAAGCAGTTCGCAAGTGCCGGTCGGCTGACTCCTGTTATTTTTGGTGCTTCATTCTGAAGACTTTCTTCTTTTCAAAGCTAAGTACCCCGTTGGGGAAACATTTTTCTTGCTCCAGTCCGATGTCAGAAAAAGTTAATAATTGTATTTCTTGTGGGAAGCAAATACCTCATAAGGATTTTCACTCTTACTGTATTCCTTGTCTAGGCCCTGACCACGACATAGCTAGTTGTTGGTTTTGTGCTAGATTTAATCAACATACTATAAAACGGGGATACGATTTTGCTTTTCATTACTTTGGCAGGCGATTTAATTACAACATGTCGTCGGACACGCTTCCGACTACCGGAGTTCATAAAAGGCGTAAAGATAAGGACAGGCCTCCACGGTCCAAATCAGACAACAGTTTACAAGCAGAGCCAGCTGCAGGTTCAGCCATCAGTGAGGCGCTTTCGCATGCCCCTGTCGTCGGCCATTACAGAACTGCTTGCCTAAACGGACTCCCACGAGGAGCCAACTAGGCCTTTGAGTACTCCAGGTGCAAGACCTTCGGATAATACTCCCTCGGCTGGGTCCGGAGCCGCTGTGCAGGTACCGGCTTCCGAGGGGGTTTTCAGGCCTACGCAGTTTCAAATAATGGCAAAGGCAAAGACTCAAGCCCAGGCCTCCTCTGATCCGGGGCCTAAATCTCAAAAACAAATGCTTAAAATGGCGGAGGACTTACTAACTATGATTAGGGGTTCACATCCCCCTCCAGACAAAAGGCCAAGACAAGATTTGGATTATGAATCCTCTGAACAGGCATCTATCTCTTCAGTGTCGTCCTCTAAACAGGATTATACTTTCCCTCCTTAGGATTCTGATGCTGAGGAATCCATTCCTTCAGCTTCTCCCCCTGAGGATTTTTCTTTTGGGGAAACTTTATATGACATGAGGGAACATTTTCACTGGAAAGGACAGGAGTACTCTGAATCTAAGAGAAGGCTTGGGGATTTCCTTCTTCTTCCCCAACACAGACCCCTGGCTATTCCTCCTATTTTGGATATTGTGGATGATGTCTTTTCTGAGGCTAATTTAACTCCTGACTCCTTTCCTCCAGCTCCTGCTAAGCCTGATGGATATTACAGAGTCCCTGACTCCCACCAGTTTCTTTATAAAAATCCTACTGCTGATCCAGAAACCATTTCTCAGGGTCCTAAGGGTGTTAAGGCCGCCACTGCTAAGAACCCTATTCCGTCAGATAAGGATTCTAGAACTTTGGAGAGATGGGGCAAAAAAAGTGTACACTTCTGCTACTTTATCCATTAGGGCTTTAAATTGTCAATTTCATATGCTAAAATATCAGCAATTTATTCTGTCTGTTATGAAACAAAAGCTAGGTACCATTTCTGCATTTGCAGACAATAAGGAATTACACAATTTAATGCATGCCACTGAGCAGGTGGGGAAACATACCTTACACTGTGGTTTTGATGCTTTGGAGGCCTCTTGCAGGGTGGCTGCCACTGGTTAAAGGAACAACATTTGCCTGATCAAGTGAAAGCAAAGTTACTGGATGCTCCTGTTCAACATAATGTTTTGTTTGGGTCTAAGGCTGAAGAGGTGATAAAGAAATCGGAGGATAAGGCAAAATCCATGCAAACGGTTAAGGATTTCTTACAAGTTCAGCCTCCAAGATTTAGAAGAAATTGGCCAACTAAAAATTGGTCTTTTCCCAGCTCGGACAGGCCTCAGAGAGGAAGATATTGGCGCCCCAGAGGGAGGGCCCAAGCTCAGACCTCTTATAGACCTAGACAGTGGAGTGCTTCCACCCCCAGGGGTGGAGAGGATAGACCTCAATCTTATAGGAAACAGGCCCAATGACTTCCCCTGCATGGCTCCAGGAACCTCTCTCCTGGAAGCCCCTCTAGGAGGAAAACTCTCTCTTTTTCACCGAAATTGGACTTGCATAACCCAAGACAAGTGGGTTCTGGATGTAGTTTCAAGAGGTTACAAATTCCACTTTCATACCTTGCCAAGACCAAACGGATTGCCAGACCTACCAAAAAAACAATGGGCAGAGGCATTAAACTAGGTGGCATCCCTCTTGGCTATGAGGGCCATAGAACTGGTTCCAAAATCAGAGACTGGGCAAGGCTTTTATTCAAGACTCTTTCTAGTTCCCAGAAAACAAAATACTTGGAGACCCATCCTGGATCTGTCAGTCTTAAATACTTTCCTGGAGATACCAAAGTTCAAGATGCTTACTCTGCAGCAGCACCTGCCAATATTGATCAAAAATGCATGGATGGTGACATTGGATTTAAAGGAGACTTACCTACACATTCCTATCAGACAGGAGTGCAGAAGATACCTCAGGTTCAAGGCAGGCTCAAAACATTACCAATTCTCTGCGCTGCCCTTTGGCTTGTCTACTGCGCCCAGGGTCTTCTCCAAGTGCCTGGCACCAGTAGTAGCTTACTGCAGACTCAAGGGAATTCAAATTTATCCTTATCTGGATGACTGCCTTATTCAAGCAGACAGCAAGGATATCTTACTCCAGCACCTGGAATTTGTTCAAAATCTACTCAAGTACCTGGGATTCACTGTGAATGTAAAAAAGTCAAATTTGACACCCACACAACAGATAACTTTCCTGGGTGCTCATTTAAACACAACAACCCAGATGGCATTCCTGACATCCGAAAAACAACTACAGCTGGCTTCAACTTTCAAAACCCTGGCGTTAATGTCTCAGCTAACTGCAAGGAAATTCCTGCAGGCTTTGGGTTACATGGCCTCCTGCATCCTTCTCGTACCATATGCAAGATTGCATATGAGGAAGATACAATGATACCTAAAAAGCATATGGTCCCAGCATTGTCACAGTCTACACACACAGATTGCTGTCTTGCCTTGCCTGCAAAAGGAATTCCATTGGTGGGCCATGGCATGTCTTCAAAACAAAGGGAAAGCCTTCAGTCTGCCTCCTGCCTACCAAGTGATAACCACGGATGCCTCGGATTACGCATGGGGAGCCCACCTGCAGGGGAGAGGCCTGCAAGGTTTTTGGACAGAGGATCAGAAGCATCTACATATCAATTTAAAAGAGATGTTAGCTGTGCAGAATGCCCTCTTGGCTTTCAGGGATCTTCTACAGCCAGGGCAGCTACTGATACGGACAGACAACACCACAGTTATGTGGTACATAAACAAGCAAGGGGGTTCACACTCCTACCCCCTTTGCAGACTAGCCATGACTCTATGGAACACAGCACTAGCTTGCAAAGTGGACCTACAAGCTCAGTTCCTGCCAGGGAAACAAAATACTCTGGCAGACAGCCTGAGCAGGAACCTGTCAGACCCACACGAGTGGATGCTAGACACCCAAATATTCAAGATGATTACAGAAGCCTGGGGCTGCCCAGACATAGATCTGTTTGCATCTCCCCACAACTACCAGTAACAGACTTTTTGCACAAGGACATATCACAAACTAGCATGGAAAGTGGATTCTCTCTCATTCAGTTGGAGGAACCTCTCTGGGGTATGCCTTTCCTCCTCTACCTCTTCTTCCACGGGTGTTATTGAAGATAAAACAGGACAAACCCAAGATGATTTTACTGGCCCCAAATTGGCCTCGACAATTTTGGTACTCAACGCTGATGAATCTATCCCAGGAGCCTCCTTGGATTCTACCTCAGATTCCAAATCTTTTGTCCCAACACCAGGGCCAGGTACTGCACTCTCATATCAAAACTCTCAGCCTGGCTTATTCGGGGTCTATGATTAATCGTACCCTTTCCAAACAGGTCATGGATGTTATCTTAGAAGCCAGACGGCCTAGCACTAGAAAATCTTATGAAGGTTTATGGAAGAGATTTTGCACCTGGATGCATGCTCAGGGCTCAGATCCTCTCATTCCAAATATTCCATTGATTTTACATTACCTAACAGACATGTCACATAAGGGTTTATCCTTTTCCTCCATAAAAATACATGCCTCAGCTATCTCTGCACATTACAATACAGATCCTCCAATTTTTTCACATCCACTTCTGAAACAATATGTCAGAGGAGCAACGAATTTAAGACCCCCTAGGACACCACCAATACCTGCCTAGGACCTCAGCTATGTTCTGGAAAACTTACTCTGCCTCCTTTTGAGCCTGCTGCCACATCTGATATAAAGTATTTATCATGGAAGACCGCTATCCTACTGGCTTTGACTTAAGCCAGGAGAGTCTCTAAGTTACAAGCACTCATGGCTGTGGAACCTTACATTATTTTTCATCAAGACAGGGTTTCTTTAAGGACTAACCCTACTTTCATGCCTAAAGTGGTTTCTAAAGTGGCTTTAAACCGAACTATTCACCTGCCAACTTTTTTCCCCAATCCACAAAATAAGGGGGAGAGGATCTTGCATTCTTTGGACGTGCACAGGCAGCTTCGTTTTTACCTGGACAGAACCAAGGATTTCAGGAAAACAGAACTACTATTTGTTTCTTATGCAGCAAATTCCCAAGGCAAGGCTATTTCAAAACAGACCATTTCTAAATGGATTGCTCATGGAATCAGATTTTGTTACTCTCATCATGGGAAGCAAATCCCAGGAAAAATTAGGACTCACTCCACCAGAGCTGCTGCTACTTCAGCTGCTTTTCTCAGGGGAGTACTTACCAAAGATATTTTGGAATCTGCAACTTGGAGTTCAGTGCATACTTTCTCTAAGCACTATAATCTCCCTCTTTATTCTAAGTCCAGGGCAGGCTTTGCTTCTGCAGTCTTGCAAGGCCTTCTAGCTGCCCCTTCTACTCAATAACCTCCACCCTTTCTCTCAGCTTTGGGATTCAACCCTACAGTGATGACTGCAACAGTGAAACACTATGAACATAGTACAGTTGTGTACACTTACCATAAATGTAGATGTTCGAGTGTCTTCACTGTTGCAGTCTGGGTTACCCACCCCCCTGTCCCCTCTTATTCTTTCATTGGTGTGGTTCCCTGCTTCACCCTTCTTCTGAGGAGTATTTGCTACAGGGTATGGGGTTTGTTGTTCCTTACTTTTTATCCTGTACTTTTAGGCACCTGACATCTGGGGCAAGAAAAACTGGAGAACATGGCGTCGGCTGCGGGCTTTGTACCCCTGGCGCACTGACGTCAGGGAGGGTGACTGCACAGCCGATGCCGGACCCAGACTTTGGGATTCTGGCTGACCGAGGGCTGCCTGCCGGCAGGAAGAACCCTGCACTGATGACTGCAACAGTGAAGACACTCTAACATCTACATTTATGTTAAGTGTACACAACTGTACTTTCCATGTTTGTAGTCCATCTCTCCTGCATTCTTGAGTCCCACCCTCCTGCCCCCTTCCTGTTTCCTGGAGGAACTGGTGGACCATACTTATGCTGTCTGACCTGGTTGTAGTTGTCTGTCCACCTGGCATGGATATAGTATTACACAGTGTTCTGTCTGTATGTACATAGTTATTGATAGTTTAGTATTAGCTACCTATTACTTTCTTGCAAACAAGATATGGGGAATTACCATGAGGCACCATGGGATGGAGTTAGCCTCAAGCCAGTAAAAGTTCTCGAGCTGTAGTATCACCAGAGTCGGAGCAGAGTATTAGCTCCGAACCCATCCAGCAAGAATGTAAGCGAGATGGACTACAAACATGGAACGTTATAGTAAGTACATTTTTCTCTTCAGCAGCCTTTACCCTTAGATCGCTGAATCACTTATCCCATTTTACTCATCTTCAGAGGGATCTCCTCAAGGAGCTAGGAGATACCCTCCAAGGTGCTACAGCTGGGGGGGTGGGGTACCTGACAAGATAAGCTCTCAGCTTGTGACCTTAACCTCTATAACAAACTCCTCCATGCACCTCATTTCTTATGTGGTCGATGGAGCGAGCAGGGCAGCAGGCACAGGAATAGCTCTGAGGAAACATTCCTAGATGCATCTATGTGAGTTTACTGAATACTTCAAGTCTTCCTTTATTGACGTCCCTTTTGATGGCTCGTCCATGTTCAGGCCAAAAGTGAAGGAGACTCTCACCAGGAGTGAGCAAGATGGCAAGACTGTGTCTGCCATGGGAGTATGTTTCTCCGTCCGTACTAGACCTTATCCTAAAGGTCAGAAGGGTGGAAAAATGTAGTTCCAGAAATCCAAATGAGCTTTGCTGGATGCTCGTGGTGAATTTTCTCCCAGGGGTAGAAAGGGAAATAACAACAGAAGACTCCGCCCTCACGGCAGAGGGGGTCCGCAGAATCAGGGTGACAGAGATACATTCTCGTGTAGACCCTTCCAGCTCTCCTGAAAGGAGGCCTGCCTGTCCACCTCTGGAGGCAGTTGGGGGGAGATTATCACTGTACCCAAAAGCCTGGATAGACGTCAAGACAAGTGAGTACAGTCCATCATATCCAGGGGATACAGTATTCCTTTCTCCCTTCCACCCCTTCCATCAAAGTCTGTCCCAGACATACCACCCAGTCAAAGGGATCAAGCAACCCTAGAAATGCAAAGGTTGTTAGAAGAAAGAGACATTCAGGAAGTCCCCGTAGACCAAATCAGATCTAGAATTTACTCAAGGTTCTTTTTAGTTCCAAAAAAGATGGGACTGGAGACCAATTTTGCATATCAGCAGACTGAACAACTCGATGAAGAAAACTAGGTTCTGGATGGTGACGCTGCAGTCTATACTCCCTTTTCTGGGACAAGACAATTGGATGTGCTCCATAGATCTTCAAGATGCTTATTACCATTTAAAGATGGACAGGCGATCCAGAGGATATTTACGCTTCTGGCTGGGAGCCAGTCATTACCAATTCAGAGCTCTGCCCTTTGGTCTCACTACAGCCCCCAGAGTGTTTACCAAATGCATGGCAGTAGTTACGGCTCACCTGAGACGTCTAGGATTCCAGGTGTTTCCATACTTAGACAACTGGCTTCTGACGCCACCACCAAGCATCTACTAACCAGGGCAAGAAACACCACCATTCATCTGTGCTCAGAGCTGGGCATTACCATAAATTTAAAAAAGTCTGCCTTGTTGCCATCACAGCATATTACCTTTTTAGGGGCAGACTTAAACACAAAAGACATGGTTGCAAAACTGCCTCATGAAATAATTCCAACATTACGCCATCAGGTGTCAATATTGATCATGAAGGAAAAAGTGCAGGCAGGATTTGTCCTCAAGGTTCTGGGTTCAATGGCACCTGCAGTAGCATTAGTCCCACTGGCATGTCTACACATGAGAATTTTACAGTGGCTACTCTTTGCTCAGTGGTCCATGCAGGAGTTGCCCATGTCACACGAGATTCTCATTATGAACACGTGCAAGAGGGACCTACGATGGTGGCTTCAGTCCATGCAGGTAACGATAGGCAGACAATTTGTTCTTCCCCAACCTGTAGCTACAGTAACCACGGACACTTCTCAGGATGGGGGGCATTATCTGGGACAGACTGTCCAAGGGACCTGGCAAGAGCACAAATACCACTTGCGCATCAGTGTCCTAAAGATGAGGGTGGTGCTGCTGGCATTGCAAGCATTCCAGAGCTCTCTTCCAGCAGGTATGATTGCAATACAAACAGACAATATGTCCGTGGTGTGGTACATCAACAAATAAGGTGGAACCAGATCCTACCCCCTCTGTCGAGAGGCTCAGAGAGTTTGGCAATGGGCAATTTTTTCTCAGTGTTTTCTGACTGCAACATACATCCCAGGGAATTCCAACGTGATGGAGGACAGGCTAAGCAG
Organism: Protopterus annectens; assembly: GCF_019279795.1. Classification (NCBI taxonomy): domain Eukaryota; kingdom Metazoa; phylum Chordata; order Ceratodontiformes; family Protopteridae; genus Protopterus; species Protopterus annectens. The sequence continues at coordinate 139,375,895 of NC_056742.1, read as the reverse complement.
GGCAATTCTTATGCCTCACGAGTGGTCCCTCAAACAGGAAATTGCGAACAGAATTTTTCACAAATGGGGCCAGTCTTGCTGTGACCTCTTTGCCACGTCCATCAACTCCAAATGCAGCAGGTACTTTGGCCTAATCCTCCCTCCGGGGGAGTCACCCAGGGATGCACTTGTTCACGATTGGCCCCTGGGACTTCTTTACTCATTTCCCCCATTTCTATTAATACCCAAAGTTCTCCAGAAAGCCAGAATGTTGAGTTGCAAGCTGATTCTTATTGCTCCTTATTGGCCTCGTCAGATATGGTTCCCCTTTCTGTGGCCCCGTCTTCAGGAGGAGCCTTGGACCTGGACCCAGTGCCGGATCTTCTGACTCATCAGTCAGGAATGCTACACCCCTCTCTTCAAAGCCTCAAGCTGAACTCTTGGTTACTCCACTTCCTATGTTAGTCAGGCTTCCAGAACTATCCCCATCAGTGCGACACATTCTGATTTTTGTCACACAAGAATATAACTAGGAAACTTTATGCAAGCAAATGGAAGAGATTTTCTTGATGGGCTGACAAGAACCATATAGACCCCCTTTACAGCCCCTATATCAGCAATTCTGGAATTTTTAACAGAAACCTTTAATCAGGGTGCAGCCACGGTACAAGTACAACTAGCACAACTAGCTGCTATATCAAACTACCACGTAGGAGACATGGGATTTAATATAATGTCCCACAGATTATGCAAAGCCTTTCTGAAGGGTACATTCATTTTAAGACTTTCCTATAAGAGAGCCACTACCTCTTTGGGATCTAAATTTGGTGTTATACTCTTTAATTTTCTCTCCATTCTAACCAGCATCCTCTTCCCCACCAAAGTTCTTATCTTAGAAGACAATCTTTTTCACAGCATTTACTTTTGCTAGGAGGGTTTCAGAATTGCAAGCTCTGTCTGTCCACTCTCCCTATCTGATTTTCCACAAAGACAGAGTTTCTCTCAGGACAAATCCTTCCTTTCTGCAAAAGGTTTGTTCTGAGGCCAGTTTAAATCAGTCTGTTGAGCTACCTGTATTTTTCCCCAGTTATGGCAACAAGACAGAATACAAGTTTCACTAATTGGATGTACATAGGCAGATGTTCTTAGTGTTTCACTGTTGCAGTCATCACATTTGGGTTATTTGCTTGCCGTAGCCCTCAGTCGACCTGATTAATAACATCTTGGGTCCTGTGTCGGTTGCTGTCCCTTCATCCATGACGCCAGATCGTCAGGGGTTTAAACCATGCAGCTGACGCCATTACATCAGTCTTTCTTGCCTTGCGGTGCCCGAAGCAGAAGCAGTTCGCAAGTGCCGGTTGGCCGACTCTTGAAATTTTCGTTTTCAAGTTTCAGAATCAAAGTCTTCAACTAAAGCTAAGTACCCCGTTAGGGAAAGTTTTTCTTGCTCCTTACCGATGTCAGTAAAAGTTAATAATTGCATTTCTTGCGGAAAGTAAATACCTCACAAAGATTTTCATTCGTATGTATTTCTTGCCTAGGCCCTGACCACAACATACCTTGCTGTCGGTTTTGTGCCTTATTTAATCAATGCACTATCCGTCGTCGTTATATTTTCACCTCTAAATATTTCACTTCTTGGTTCAATTTATCCAGAAATGTCGTTGGTAAGCAATCCGACTACCGGCATTTTGAAAAAACGCAAAGATAAAGACAGAGACAGGCCGCCTAGGTCCAAAGCTTCCGATGACGCTTCTCTTAAGCCAGTTGCCAGTTCGCCGGTATTCAGGGAGGCACTTTCGCAACCCCTGATACACGCTACTTCTGATTTTCAGGCCTCTACTGAGACCCATTCAGAGTCCAGTATGCCACGAGATGCTTCAACTGTGGAACCTGCGGATGTCTTTACCTTGGATAGGTCCGGAGCCGCTGTGCAGGCACCGGCTTCTGAAGGCATATTCAGGAGTATGGACTTGCATATTAAACCAACCTTCTTCCTTAAGGCCTAAACCTCAAACCATGCCTAGGAAACTGACGCCCAGGCCACATACTCAGGCCTCTATGCCTAAAAAAACAAATGATGAGAATGGCTGAAGACCTTATTACTTTAATCAGGGGAAGCCAACCACCCTCTTCTAAGAGACCTAGGACTGAATTAGTTTATGAAGCTTCTGAGGATTCTGATGCAGAGGACTCTATTCCCTCTGCTTCCCCTCCAGAGGATTTTTCTTTTGGTGAAACCTTGCACACTCTAAGGGAGCATTTCCACTGGGAAAGCCAGGATTTTTCTGATTCAAAAAAGAGGCTTAGGGATTTCTTACTCCTGCCTCAGCATAGGCCTTTAGCTGTACCTCCTGTACTAGACATTGTTGATGATGCCTTTTCAGAATCTAGTTTGGCCCCTGATTCTTTGCCTCCTGCTCCCAGAAAGCCTGACTGATATTACAGGGTTCCTGATTCTCGCAAGTTCCTTTTTAAAAATCCTAGTGTGGATCCAGAGACTATTTCACAGGGCCCCACGGGCATTAAGGCTTCTACTGCCAAAAACCCTACCCCTTCTGATAGAGACTCCAGGGCACTGGATAGATGGGGTAAGAAGGTTTACACTTTTGCAGCCTTGGCCATTAGGGCCTTAAATTGTCAGTTTCATATGTTAAAGTATCAACAACATATTATTGGATTGCTTAAACAGAAAATGATGTTGATTCCTGACTGTGCTGAAAATAAGGAATTTACAGGATTTAATGCATTCTGCTGAACAGGTTGGAAAACATATTTTGCAATGTGGGTTTGATTCATCAGAGGCCTCTTGCAGGGATGCTGTCTCTGGGTCTGTACTCAGAAGGCATGCTTGGCTTAAGGAGCAATCTTTGATCATGTTAAAGGTAAACTGTTGGATACTCCTTTAAATCAGGACTGCCTGTTTGGCACCATAGCTGAAGAAGTTCTTAAAAAGATGGAAGATAAAGCTAAATCTATGCAAACTGTTAAAGATTTCTTACAAGTTCAGCCTCCAAGATTTAGTAGGCATTGGCCCTCTAAGAATTGGTCTTTTCCAGCCCCTTCCAGGTCTTCTCAATCCAAACCCAAACACAGCAGAAACCCCAGGTTTCAGTCCCAGGGTATGCACAAGACTAAGCAGTGGGGGGCTTCTGCATCCAAATCTGGGAGTAGTAAGACTCCCCTCTATGGAAAACTGTCTCAATGACTTGATTTTAAAACTTCCAAGCACTTCTCAACTGAATGCTCCTTTAGGGGAAAAGATTGGTCTGCAGGCCAAAAAACTGGGAACTCGTTACCCAGGACAAATGGGTTTTAAATATAGTTTCCCAAGGATACAGATTTCACTTCCACACACTACCAACGCTAAAAGGTTGGCTAGATCTACCCCCAAATCAGCGGGCAGAGGCTCAAAAGCAAATACTCTCTCTTTTAAATATAAAGGCTATTTAAACTGTACCAGAAGAGGAAAAAGGACAAAGTTTCTACTCAAGACTTTTCCTGGTACCCAGAAAAGACAATTCATGGCATCCTATTCTAGACCTGTCTAGTCTAAACACCTTTTTGATGATTCCAAAATTCAAGATGCTGACTCTTCACCAGTTGCTTCCTATGCTAGGAAAAGATACCTGGATAGTAACACTCTAAAGGAAGCATATCTGCACATTCCAATCAGGGAATCTTGCAGAAGATACCTACTCTTCAAAGCAGGCTACAATCACTACCTGTTCTCTGCACTTCCCTTTTGGCTTATCTACTGCGCCCAGGGTATTCACAAAGTGCCTAGCCCCAATCACTGCATTTTTCAGGCAAAGAAATATTCAAATATACCCTTACTTGGATGATTGTTTAATTCAGGCAGAAAGCCAGGACTTACTTTTGAATCATCTGGCCTTTGTACGAAGGGTGCAAATTTGTCTGGGGTACATCATAAATGAAAAGAAATCACACCTGGTGCCCCGTCAACAAATTATATTCCTGGGAGCAAGCTTGAATACAACTTCCCAGATGCCTTTCCTCATGCCAGAGAAACAAATTTATTTGACAACCTACTTCAAACAAGTGGCTACAAAAACCCTACTATCTGCAAGGCAAATACTACAAGCCTTGGGATTCATGGCCTCTTGCTTTCTTCTAATTCCATATGCAAGACTACATATGAGGAAACTTCAGTGGTATCTAAAAAGCCTATGGTGCCAACATTCTCAGGCTCTAGAAGCAATGATTCCTATCATACCTTGCCTACACCTAGAGTTTCTTTGGTGGGCAGAGGCCTACCACCAAAATAAGGGACTACCATTCATACCACTGCCTGCCGCCCAAACCCTAACAACAGACGCATCAGATTATGCATGGGGGGGTTCATCTAGCAAGGAAGTGCATTCAGGGTAAATGGAACCCAAGTCAAATGCACCTGCATATCAATCAAAAAGAAATGTTAGCTGTACAGAATGCTCTGACAGCCTTCAAGGGCCACATTCTTCCAGGACAATGAATGGTAAAGACGGACAACACCACTGTTAATTGGTACATAAGCAAGGGGGTACACATTCTTACCCCCTCTGCAGACTAGCCATGGCATTGTGGAACACAGCCCTGAGCTACTAAATGCATCTACAAGCTGAATTCCTGCCGGGAAAACTAAATACACCGGCAGACAAACTAAGCAGAAACCTCATGGACTCACACGAGTGGAAACTGGAACCAAAGATTTTCAACATGTTGACAAACAAATGGGGGAGGCCCGATATAGACCTGTTTGCCTCTCCCCAGAACTATCAGTTGGACAAATTTTGCATGAGGACTCCCCACAAACTAGCTTGGAAAGTGGATGCTCTGTCCTTCAGCTTTAAAAACCTATCGGTGTATGCCTTTCCTCCTCTGCCTCTGCTCTCCAAAGTACTACTAAAGATCAAACATGACAAACCAAAGACGATTTTGATTGCACCAGATTGGCCACGCCAACACTGGTATCCTGTCTTGTGCAGTGTGTCACTGTTGGCCCCATGGCACCTGCCTCAGACTCCTACCCTATTGTCTCAGCAGGAGAACCAGATTCTGCACCCTCCGCTTCAAACACTGAACCTAGCAGCCTGGCTAATTACCTAATCTCTCCATTGCCATCCCTCAGCAAACTAGTGATGGATATAATTTTAGAGGCAAGGAGGCCTAGTACTAGAAAATCTTATGCTGAATAATGGAAAAGATTCTGTGCCTGGAACCAGTCTCAAGGGACGAGCACAGCACTGCCCAATTTACCTCAGATTTTACAATACTTAACTGAGATGCTTCACAAGGGCATGTCTTTCTTCTCCATCAAAATTCACGGCTCAGCCATTTCATCTCATTATAACACAGAACTTCCCTCTTCTCACATCCACTGCTTAAGCAGTTCCTCAGAGGGGCCAAAAATCTACTACCACCCAGGAGAGCTCCTACCCCAGCCTGGGACCTTAACTTTGTATTGGAAAAGCTCACCCTTCCTCCTTTCAAGCCAGCTGCCACTGCGGACTTAAAATTCCTTTCTTGGAAAACAGCTTTCCTTTTAGCAATCACTTCAGCTAGAAGGGTATCTGAATTACAGGCCCTCATGGCAGTGGAGCCTTTCATCATCTTTCATGCGGACAGTGTGTCCCTCAGGACCAATCCCTCCTTCATGCCCAAGGTGGTATCCAATGTGGCCCTTAATCAGTCCATTCATTTGCTAACCTTCTTTCCTAATCCACAGAACAAAGGGGAATGGATACTGCACTCCTTAGATGTGCACAAACAACTTAGATTCTACCTGGACAAGACTAAATCTCAAAGGAAATCTGACCAACTACTGGTGGCATTTGCTGCAGGGGCAGAGGGAAAGGCTATTTCAAAGCAAACCATTTCCAAATGGATAGGCCATTGCATTCACTTCTGCTACAAGCACCATGGAAAACCTATCCCACAGGGGATCAAACCCCACTCAACCAAGGCTGCATCTACCTCTACAGCCTTTCTCAGAGGTGTCCCTACCAGGGACATCCTAGAAGCTGCTACCTGTCGTTCTGTACATACTTTCACCAAGCATTACCCTCTGCCAATTTTCTCTAAATCCAGAGATGGCTTTGCCACTGCAGTCTTGCAAGACCTTATAGCTGGTCCTAATGCTATCTAAATTCTTCCTCCCATCCTTAGCTTTGGGAATCTACCCAAATGTGATGACTGCAACAGTGAAACACGAAGAACATAGTACAGTTGTGTACACTTACCATAAATGTAGATGTTCGAGTGTATTCACTGTTGCAGTCCTGCTTACCCTCCCTCCAGCCCCCTTTCTTCTTTTGGCTATACCGCTACTCTCCTTTACTATACTCAAAAGCTTTTTGGTGTATTTGCTTTTTTGTTGGAGGTATAACCTTTTATTTTTATAGATTTAATTTTTTCCTTTTAGGGGGACACCTGACATCTGGGGCAAGAAAAACTGATGTAATGGTGTCTGCTGCATGGTTTATACCCCTGACGACCTGACGTCATGGATGAAGGAACAGCAACCGATGCAGGACCCAAGACTTTGTTAATCAGGCCGACTAAGGGCTACTGCAAGCAGATAACCCAAATGTGATGACTGCAACAGTGAATACACTCGACCATCTACATTTATGGTAAATGTACACAATTGTACTTTACTTTTCTACTTGCATAGTACAAAGGATTTTAGAAAATCTGACCAACTATTTGTTTCATTCTCAGAAAACAGAAAAGGAACTTTGGTTTCAAAAGTCACCTTATCAAAATGGCTTACAGGCACCCTTACTTATGTCTATAACTCTCAGAAGAAAGAGCTGCTGGGAAAAATTAGAGGGCATTCAGCTAGAGCTATGTCGACTTCCACTGCCTTTCAAGCTAGGCTCCCTTTGGATTCAGTTTGTGCTGCAGCTACATAGGTTAACCCTCATACCTTTATCACTCATTACAAAGTAGATATGGCCTCCCGGAACAGGGCATCCTTTGGTTCCACTGATGTTCATCATGCCATACTGCTGCAGTCATTACACTTTGGTTATCCTGCCGTCAGGCGGGTCCTCGGTCGGCCGAATTCCAAAGTCTTGGTCCGGCATCGATTGTCATCGCTTCTTCCCTGACGTCAGAGTGACAGGGGTATAAAAGAGGCAGCCAACGCCATTTTCTTCGGTCTTTCTTGCCGCGTGGTGCCCGAAGCAGAAGCAGTTCGCAAGTGCCGGTCAGCCAGCTCCTGAGATTTCCAAAAAGGATTTCAGCCGAAGTCTTCTCTAAAGCTAAGTACCCCGTTGGGGAAACTTTTCTTGCCTCAGACCGATGTCAGACAAAGTTAATAACTGCATTTATTGAGGGAAGCAAACACAGCATAAGGATTTTCACTCATACTGTATTCCTTGCCTAGGCCCAGACCACGACATCTTGGGCTGCCGCTTTTGTGCTAGGTTCAATAAACGCACTATAAAACGTCGGGCGGAGTTTGCCCTTCATTACTTTGGCAAAAAATTTAACTACAGCATGTCGTCGGATTTTCCGACACCAGGCTTAATGAAAAAACGCAAAGATAAAGATAGGCATCCGAGGCCCAAAACGGATACCGAGACCACGCTTAGGCCTGACACCGGATCTTCAGTTCTCAGTGAGGCGCCTTCGTAGCCCCTGACTACCGCTGAACCTATTTTACCGGCGACCTCTCAACCTGAAGTTGCAGGCCCTCCGGAGCCTATTACATCTCTAGACACCAACGCCACTCTTGGCGGGGAACCAGAAAATTTAGCTAGGCCTTCAGTTTCTGAAGGCGTTGTCAAGCCTACATCTGTTGCCATTAAATCTTACTCAAAATCTAAAGCCCCTATGAAAATTAGGAAACAGGGTCCTCAGACCCCCTCTCAGCAACGTATGCCTAAAAAGCAGATGCTCAAGATGGCTGAGGATTTAATTACTCTTATCAGGGGTTCTCAGCCCCCCTTAGAAAAAAGACCCAGGTTGGAGGAAGACTACCCTTCCTCGGATCAATCTTCCATTACCTCAGGTTTTTCTGAGGACCAGGATTACTCCTATTCTCCCTATGAAGACTCTGATGCAGAGGAATCAATTCCCTCGGTTTCCCCCCCAGAGGACTATTCTTTCGGGGAAACCTTGCATACCTTGAGGGAACACTTCCACTGGGAAGGACAGGATTACTCAGATTCTAAGAAAAGGCTCCGGGAGTTTCTCCTTCTTCCTCAGCATAGGCCCCTTGCTATTCCTCCGGTTTTAGATATTTTGGATGATGTTTTTGCAGAAGCCAGTCTGAATCCAGACTCCTTGCCTCCTGCCCCAGTTAAACTAGACAGATACTACCGGGTCCCTGATTCCCACCAGTTTTTGTATAAAAGCCCTGCTGCTGACCCAGAAACCATTTCACAGGGTCCTAAGGGGATTAAGGCCTCTACTGCAAAAAATCCTTTACCTTCTGAAAGAGATTCCAGAGCATTAGAAAGATGGGGGAAGAAAGTGTATACTTCTGCCACTTTAGCCATGAGGGCATTAAACTGCCAATTTCACATGCTAAAATACCAGCAGTTTTTGATCTCCCAATTGAAACTTAAGATGACACAAACAGATCAACCAGATTTAAAAGAGATGCAGGATTTATTGCATGGAGCAGAACAAGTGGGAAAACATACTTTACAGTGTGGTTTTGATTCATTGGAGGCCTCATGTAGAGCAGCTGTCACAGGCTCTGTGATACGTAGACATGCTTGGCTAAAAGAACAAACATTACCAGACCATGTAAAAGCAAAGTTATTGGATGCACCATTGCAAAAGGATGTATTATTTGGTATCAAAGCAGAGGAGGTTTTAAAGAAATGGAAGAAAAGGCAAAATCTATGCAAACAGTTAAAGATTTCTTGCAGGTACAACCTCCTCGCTTCAGCAGAAACTGGCCATCAAAAAACTGGTCCTTTCCAACCACTGACAGACCCCAAAGGGGTAGGTACAGACGCCCCAGGGGCAGAGGACAACCACAAGGTTCTTACAGACCTAGACAATGGCAAACAACAACTCCAAGAGGTGGAGAAGAAAGGCCTCAACCATTCAGGAAGCAAGCTCAATGACTTCCTCCTACGCCTGCCAAACAAACATTCAATGGCAGCACCTTTGGGCGGAAAACTAGCCTTATTTTCAGACAATTGGCACATTATTACAAAGGACAAATGGATTCTGGACATCATAAACAGAGGCTACAGATTCCACTTTCATACCCTTCCAAAAATGAAAGGCATGCCAAACCTGCCACAAAATCAATGGGCAGAGGCACAAAAACAAATTTCCGCTCTCATTGATATGAAAGCAATTCAAAAGGTACCTACAAAAGAACAAGGTCAAGGTTTTTATTCAAGACTATTTCTGGTACCAAGGAAGGACAAAGACTGGAGACCCATCTTAGACCTATCTATCCTGAACATGTACTTAGAGGTACCAAAATTCAAGATGCTCACATTACAGCAGCTTCTTCCCATGTTGGGCAAGGAGTCTTGGCTGGTAACGTTGGACCTCAAGGAGGCATACCTGCATGTCCCTATCAGACAAGATTGCAGAAGATACCTCAGATTTCTTGCAGGTACAAAGCATTATCAATTATCTGCATTGCCCTTTGGCTTATCTACTGCGCCCAGAGTATTTACGAAATGCCTCGCATCAGTAATTGCATTTTGCAGACAACGAGGAATACAAATCTACCCATATCTGGACGACTGCCTGATCCAAGCAGACAGAAAGGACATTCTACTACAGCATTTGGCGTCTGTAATAAAAATGTTAAATTACCTAGGGTACACAGTAAACAAAAAGAAATCAAAACTGATACCCTCACAACAGATAATATTCCTGGGTGCCAGCTTAAATACAATGGCCCAGATGGTTTATCTCACGCCAGACAAGCAAAGGCAACTGTCTCAATACTTCAGAAAAATGACAACTTTAACCCAGCTTACTGCAATGAAAATCCTGCAGGCTTTGGGGTTCATGGCATCCTGCATTCTACTAATACCATTTGCAAAGCTGCACATGAGGAAACTACAATGGTACCTGAAAAACTTATGGTCTCAAGACAAACACAGGCTGGAAACAATTATACCACTCATTCCATGCCTTCAAAAGGAATTTTTGTGGTGGGCTCAAGCATGCCAAACAAACACAGGTCTCCCTTTCTGCATACCTCAAGCAAATCAAACCATCACAACAGATGCTTCAGACTACTCCTGGGGAGCACACATGGCAGGTCAGTGCATTCAAGGAAGATGGTCTCAAAAACACATGCACCTTCACATCAACCAGAAGGAGATGCTAGCAGTACAAAATGCTCTTACAGCCTTCAAGGACCTATTGCATCCAGGTCAACTATTAATAAGAACAGACAACACCACAGTTATGTGGTACATAAACAAACAGGGAGGCATGCATTCCTACCCCCTGTGCAGACAGGCAATGACCCTGTGGAACACAGCATTGGCCTTACAAGTACAACTACAAGCACAATTCCTGCCAGGAAAGGAAAACATTCTGGCAGACAAATTAAGCAGAAATATGACAGATCCTCACGAGTGGGAGTTACACCCTCAAGTATTCTCAATGATAGCACGGAAATGGGGACAGCCAGACATAGATCTATTTGCCTCCCACAGCAATTACCAGCTGAAAAAATTCTGCACAAGGACCTATCATCCACAGGCCTGGAAAGTGGACGCTCTATCTTTCAGTTGGACAACATTGACAACCTATGCCTTCCCACCTCTACCTCTACTGACAAAAGTTTTACTAAAAGTCAGAGCAGAGAGGCCACAAATGATTCTCATTGCTCCGGACTGGCCTCGTCAGCACTGGTACCCGCTCCTAAAGAGCCTAGCTCATTCACCACCTTGGATCCTACCTAAATTCCCACTTCTGTTGTCTTAGCAAAATTACAAGATCCTCCACAGTCAGCTCAGGACACTAAATCTAGCTGCATGGAAAATACCTTAACTTATCAATCTACACTCCTCTCAAAGGAGGTCCAGAATGTCATCTTGGAGGCCAGGAGACCCAGTACCAGAAAAACTTACTTAGGCAAATGGAAGCGAGTTTTGTGCATGGAACCAAGCAAAAGGCCTAAATCCTTGGATATTAAATATACCTCAGATTCTACAGTACCTAGCTGACATGTTAAACAGTGGCCTTTCCTTCTCATCCATCAAAATCCACGCCTCAGCTATTTCAGCACAATACAATATGGATCCTCCCTTATTCTCACATCCTTTACTAAGACAGTTCCTCAGAGGGGCAAAAAATATAAGGCCCCCACGACATCCACCAGCTCCAGCTTGGGACCTTAACTTCGTACTGGAAAAATTGACATTACCTCCTTTCGAGCCTGCCTCCTCAGCAGAACTGCAATACTTGTCATGGAAAGCAGCTCTGCTTTTGGCTATTACTTCAGCACGCAGGGTTTAGGAGCTACAGGCCCTTATGGCAGTGCAACATTTCCTCATTTTCCATCAGGACAGAGTCTCTTTACGTACCAACCCTACCTTCATGCCCAAGGTGGCATCCAGTGTGGTTTTGAATCAGGCTATCCATTTACCTACCTTTTATCCAAACCCCCAGAATAAAGGGAAGAGACTACTTCACTCCTTGGACATTCACAGACAACTTCGATACTATTTGGACAGGACAAAGTCATTCAGAAAATCTGAACAACTTTTTGTGTCTTATGCTGCTGGTGTTCAAGGAAAGGCTATTTCCAAACAGACTATTTCAAAATGGATAGCCCACTGCATCTGCTTTTGCTATTCATTTCATGAGAAAACAGTACCAGAATATATCAGATCACACTCCACCAGGGCAGCAGCAACCTCAGCAGCATATCTCAGGGGGTCCCAACCAAGGACAATTTGGAAGCAGCTACTTGGAGTTCAGTGCACACTTTTACCAAGCACTACCAACTGCCACTATACTCTAAATCTAGAGCGGGCTTTGCCACCGCAGTCCTGCAGGGCATTCTAGCCCCTCCTCATACAGCCTAATACCAGCCACCCTTCCATAGCTTTGGGATTCACTCAAGTGTAATGACTGCAGCAGTATGGCACGATGAACATAGTACAGTTTTGTACCTACCATAAATGTAGATGTTCGAGTGCACATACTGCTGCAGTCCAGGTTTCCCTCCCTCCATCCCCTGTCAGGACAGGGCTTATGACAAACACCTCTAGCATGCATCCAACTTGGGGTACTCCTATATGGTGTATTTGCTTACAACTACTGATTGGGTTTATCTACTTATGTAAGTTTGCATAACATCATGTATTGCCTGCGTATTTGGGGGCACCTGACATCTGGGGCAAGAAAAACGGAAGAAAATGGCGTTGGCTGCCTCTTTTATACCCCTGCCGCTCTGACATCAGGGAAGAAGCGACGACAACCGACGCCGGACCAAGACTTTGGAATTCGGCCGACCGAGGTCCCACCTGACGGCAGGATAACCCAAGTGTAATGACTGCAGCAGTATGTGCACTCTAACATCTACATTTATGGTAGGTACAAAACTGTACTTTCTGAAGAGTTTATTCCCTTGAGCCACCCCAGAAAGAAGGTGCTGGGGACGCTGTCCCAACCATCAAGAATGAAGACGAGATAGGACAAAATAACATAAAGAAGTTATATACTCACCATAAGCTTCCATGTTTGTTGTCCATATTCTCACTTTCATTCTTGCATCCCACCCTCCTTCCCCCCTTCCTGGAGGATTGAGAGGATGTTTTTTCTGAATTTGGCTTTTAATTCCTGATTCCCTTCATGCCTTAAGAATTATGGGCAGGGGATCTGTTGTAGTAGTTGTATTGGATTGCAATGTCTTGTGATTATTTGTTTCATATGAGATCTGGGTAACAGTCGTTAAGCATCTTGGGATAGGTTATAGCCTCGAGCCAGTGAAAGCTCTCGAGCTTTAGTATGCGGCCGAGTCAGAATCGATGCTCGGTTCCAAACCCAACCATCAAGAATGAAGGTGAGAATATGGACAACAAACATGGAACATTATGGTGAGTACGTAATTTCTTTTTCTATCAACTTTGTTTGTAAAATCAATATTTAAAAACTGTCCGTATTTTGGGGGATTTGTCCCCCCATTATTTATGGCTATGCCCAGATTCCTTTCTCTTAGAGATTGAGAGAGATATGGTTCATATTGTACCTACCTAAGATTAAGTTAGTGGAACCATCTGGAGGGCTATATTCTTATCAACTGCATGGATTCCCTATTAAAGTGATTTTCCAATGTAAGTTTATAAGTTTTGGCATTTGAGCCAAGTGCAATGATGCATTTTTTTTTGCTTGTCTGCAGTTAAGTAGTTGGGTCATTTTTTAATAAAAAGCTTCAAAAACTTTATTAAACCACGGCCCAAATAAATTAAGCATTTACTGCTGTGACGTTACTGTGGGGTAGTATTGCATCTCTAGATTTTAATGGGGCACCTTCACTAATGTGCAGTGGTGTACCTGTTAGTGTACATACACAGCATTCATTTTTTTTTCAGTGAATATGGAAATCATATTTTTAAAATTGTTTTTTCTTGATGAAATGCAACAAGAAAATGCTTCCTAATGCTGTTCATCAGTTTTTGTACCACATGCCATGGTGCCAAAGTAAGGTTAGAAAACATTGAGAAAGCACTGTAAGTTTTATAGCTTAGATGGTTTTGGCTTCAGACATTTCTAGCCATCTGTTTCCTTTTACCTTTGTGATTGTAAACACAAGACACTTCTTCAGATCAGCCACAAATAAGGGGCATTTAGTGTCATTGCTACATTAATAAAAATACAATTGACTATTTCTTTAGTTGATATCCAAAGGCAGTACATGCATTATGAACAATGGAAAGGGTGGTTCAGAGCATCAGAAGTCCTCACTGACTAGTGCCGATGAAGACGGAAAGTAAATGGCAATCTTCTTTTAAATAACACTAATAAAAATAATAATAATAATGTACATAACCCTGCATTCCCTCTTAACAATCCACTCTCCTGATATTCTGTCTAACTGAAACCTGATTAAAACCAACAACCTCAGATATTGAAGTTTTACCTCCAGGTTATAACATACTTAGATTGGACCATGATACTAGGAAGGGAGGTGGAGTAGCTGTACTCTTCAAATCAACTATAACTGTTACTATTGACCCCATACAACCCCCTCAGCTCAGCAATGCAGAAATTCTATCTACCAAACTTAGGGTCAATAATAACAAAAAACAAAAATGTCTGTATTTACATTCCTCCAGGGAATAATACCAACACCCTTGAAGATATCCTCCAGTGGTTATCTAGTAACTGTCCCCAAGAAATTATAGTACTCTGTGATTTTAACATAGATTGGAACATGTGTTCCTCAGAATCTCCCACTACCCATCTTAACTTATATGGATTTACCCAAACAATATCATCCTCCACCAGGATAGATAAATCGAATAGCAAAGAAAGTATATTAGACTGGATTCTTATCAATAGTCACTCCCAAATGTATACGTCTGGAACCCTCCCCAATGACCTCAGTGATCACTTTCTCACCTATGTATTTAAACACAAAACCAATAACCCCCACCAGCCCACCTATAGAACAGTTAGAGATAACAAGAACTTTGACCCCACCAAGTTTAAAGAGGAACTTAAATCATGCAATTGGTCCCCCCTGAAAAACTTACTCCTAGATGAATGTGTCTCTTACTTTAATGAAAAATTCCTAGCCATCCTTGACTCCCATGCTGCTACTGCACCATTAGGACTAAAGCAAAAACTGCGCTATGGCTCTCTAAGGAAACCAAATTAAGAATCTTGCTCAGAAATAAGGTATGGGCCACGTGGCATTCCACTAAATCTCCTCAAGCTCATAACAAATTTCAGAAACTTAGGAATGAGACTAAAAGAGCCATCTTACTGGATAAAAATGTACTACTTCCATCTTCAGACTAGAAATGAAAAATACCCTCAAATTTTGGGTAGGTATAAATAAACTACTGCACCCAGATCAATCCACCACACCTGCTCCCTCAGACTCCACTGATAAACCATCGAAGGATGTTGCTAATAACTTCTTCACTGAGACTATCCATGCCCTAGCCAGTCAACTACCTAGGTGTTCCTCTAACTTAGTTTCCCATTCCCAGTACCCAATTCTCCTTTAGCCTCCTTCCAGTCTCTACATCCATTATCTGCTCCCTAATCAAAAAACTAAAACCCACTACCCCATCTGCTGACCCATCTCCCTGCTGAGTACCTGCAAAAAGCCACAAACATCATAGCATGTCCCATTTCCTTTCTTATCAACCGTAGCATATCAGAAGCTACAGTCCCCTCTCTCTGTAAAACTTCTCATGTCATACCTCTACATAAAGGTGTTGCCTCCATCGATCTCTCCAATTATAGGCCTATAGCTGTCTTATCACCACTGGCTAAAATTATGGAAAAGTGCATCCATAAGCAGCTTTTGCACTGTCTAATCCAAAACCATCTGCTGGCAAAACCTCAGCATGGCTTTTGACCACATCATAGTACCACCATAGTCCTTCTGACCTTCTCTGATGCTATTAACTATAGCAGAAACAACAATAGACCATCCTCAGCCCTTTTTCTAGATTTCTCAAATTTTTTTTATATATGGTTAACCACCAATTACTTATTCCCACCTTGAAAGCAATTTCCTTAGACAATCATTCTATTCAGTGGTTTCAATCATTTCTCTGCAATAGACAGCAAGCCGTCCTATGGCAAAATAAACTATCCAACGTCCTTCCCAATTCCCTTGGAGTCCCCCAGGGATCTATTCTGGGTCCTCTTTTTGTTTTCCATTTTTATCAATGACCTCCATTTGGCCATTCCAAATGCTAATTGCATTCAATATGCAGATGACTCTGTTTTAATCTGCTCAGCCACCTTCCAACCAGTATTACATACTCTAACACAAAATACCTTTAATATAGTCGAAAACTGGCTTTCTGAGTGTCGACTAATTTTAAATACAAATAAAACTAAGCTCTGACCTTTCTCTCCCACCCAAAGGTCCTCTGTTTTACCCTTCTCTATAAAATCAAATAACGGTACTATAATATCTCCCGATGTGCGCACAAAACTTCTTGGAGTTTTGGTTGATAACAGTCTCAAATTCGATAAGTTTGTCAACCAAACTATTAAAACCATTCACCAAAAACTTGATACATTATATAGGATTAAACCTTTTCTTACCACACCTGCTAGAATAGCCATAGCCCGTTCTCATCTACTCTCTACCCTTTTCTATACCTCTCCTCTACCTACCAACTTAAACAAATGTGATCTTATTAAACTCTCCACCTGTTATAACCACATAGCTAGATTTGCCACTGGTATGCCTTACAGAACACATCACTGTAAGCACCTAAGCTATCTGGGCTGGCTACAGTTGCCCAGCCTATTAAAGTACAATCAACTAATAATGGCTCGCAAAGTACTTAACCAACCAGACAATATTTCTGCTCTTAAAAATATTATTTACCCCCACAGCAACTTTAGGCTACTTCTCACTTCTAATAGACTGGTAGTCTAAACTGTCAAATCCAAAAATATGGCGGGTGACTCTCTGTTTGCCAATTCTGTTGGTAAAACTTGGAACTCACTGCCTGATGACATCACCCAAGAGATCTCCCTAACACAATTTAAGAAAGTCTCGAGCAATATCTTAATAAACATTGGCTATGCTCTTGCTCTAAACCTTACTAAATTTTTGGAATACCTGTGTATTTATACTATATAATGTGTTTTTATTAAGTGTGCTATATCTCTAGTCTTTGGCTATAACTCAAATATCTCTACTGAGCTTGTAAACTTTAATTGTATATTTTTCTTATGCTTATTCTTGTAACTGCCTTTGGAGCTTTTATTTATTTATTTATTTTACATTTGTTGACTGGGATAGTCCGACTGGATATATGTCCATTTTCAGCGGAGACCCGGGAAGAAAAGCTCCACATACCAAAAGTGAGACGGTACGTACATCACTGAGTGATAAACTCAGGCAGGCATGTTTAGAAAAATATAGACAAAGAATACAGGCAGATATCAATATACACAATGTGCAGACTTACATCTGGTTGGCAAAGACGTGACAGAAAATGTGAGCATAGAATACAGTTAGATCTCGTAATTCACAATGCTTAGGCATTCAAATGCTATGAGGCATAGATACTTGGCTAAACAGCAGGTTGAGTATCAAGACATGTATTAGTGAAGTTGTTAGGTTTAGAACAAGAGCACAGCCAATGAGATGTGAGGTATTTTTTTGAGTTCTCTTTTAAATAGGGGTAGTGAGATAGCGTTGTTGCCTCACAGTAAGACGCTGTCCGGTTCAACTCTCAGCTAGAGCGTCTTCTGCGTGGAGACATGCTTGAATGGGCGTACCGTTGTTGAAGGTTGTGTGTCAGAGCTGGCAACCCGGCACGTAAAAATCAACTGCCAATCATTAGCGGACCGGAGTTCCGTTGTGGCGACCCCTAGCAGGGAAAAGCCGAAAGACACAACAACAAAGTGAGGTTTCCTTGGCAACGGTAGTAGGGAGTAAATTCCAGATTTTCCTGGTTGAGTTGGCAAATATAGCATAGCCTGCAGAGTTGTTGAATTTTTGGGTCAGTATCATTAGTTTATCAGCTGAGCATAATGGCCTGGGGGGCACAGTGAGGGGTGAGAATATTTTTGAGGGCAGGGGTGTTATCAGGTTGATGGAGTATTGTATGCACTACTATAAGCTGGTTGAACTGAAGAAGGGTAGGATACTCTAGCCATCCCAGTGCTTTGAGGTTCTGGCAATGGTGGGTCCTAAAAGGCACGCTAGTAGCGAATCTGGCTATATGATTGTAACATCCTGATCATTTGTTGAGATCAGTTTTGGATAGGTTGGTGATTACAGTGGAGGCATACATAAGGGTAGAGAGGAGGTGTGATCTTGCAATAGCTACCCTAGCTAGGGGGGTGAGGAAAGGTTTGACTCTGTATAGGGAGCCAAGTTTTTTGTTGATTGACTTAATAGTGTGATTGACATGTTTCTCAAATTTATGGTTGTTGTCTATTATTACGCCTAGAAGCTTTGTATTGTCATCAGGGGAGATAATGGTGTCATTGTTAGATTTGATGTTGAAGGAAGGAGGAGAAATCCTACGGTTAGGGGAGAAAAGTAGTAGCTTGATTTTGTTAGGATTTAGAAGCAGGCGGCGATTAGCTAGCCATGTTTCTACCGTGCTGAAAGTGGTCTGGGTGAGGGTTAGAAGTTGTATATGAGAGGAGGCAGAGCATATTAGCCTTGAGTCATCTGTATATTGGATGCAGGTGGCTACTGGGATGGTGGTGTGCAGTTCATTGATAAAGATCGAGAAAAGAAGTGGACCTAGTATGGACCCTTGTGAAACACCTAGGGTTAGAGAAAGTTGGGATGACAGCTCTGCCATAAAGCAGCCTGCTGTCTACCATTTAGGTAGGAGTGAAACCATTGTATTGCATGTTGATGAAGAAAATGTAGCTGTATTGCTGAAGGCTCTGAGCATAAATGTAGTAGGAAAAAATCCTCAGTTCCACCACAGCTGTAAAAATGTTAAAAACAGACTTTAATCTTCAGTAAAAACAACAAAAACAGGAGCACAGTAAAATTCCTGGATAAGCACTTTCGGCTTACTAGCCTTCATCAGATCATGTGTCTTGGCTGTGCTCACCCTAGATTTAAAGACAGAATAAACCAATCAATGTTCCAGACACATAGTCATAACTAATGGAAACTCATTACTTTACATACAGCACATCTCCTGTGTCTTGCTGTGTGCCAATCATTATTGCATCTCAAAGTATCAAATGTCTGATATCCTAGTGGCAAAGCTATCCAATAGCAACAAGTTAATGATTTGCATACAGCATAAATCCTGCTTCTTGCTACATCCAATCATATTTATGCCTTCAGATATCCAATCTACAATTTTCTTATCCTGTAGCTATCCAATAGCATCAAAGGGACCAAGTTCTTTTAGTTGCCAGAGCATATTGGCACTCAATTCATTCATCAATATGCAGTACTTCACAAAAGCAAGTAGCACATATATTACAGTTTTATTACAATGTTATTGATTGGTTTATTCTGTCTGTAAATCTAGGGTGAGCACAGCCAAGACACATGATCTGATGAAGGCTAGTAAGCCCAAAGTGCTTATCCAGGAATTTTACTGTTCTCCTGTTTTTTACTGAAGATTAAAGTCCGTTTTTAACATTTTTACAGCTGTGGTGGAACAGAGGATTTTTTCCCTACTACATTGTATTGCATGTTGGTCTAAACCGATGGTTTGTAGGATATTGAGCAGTAGCAGATGGTTGACCATATTGAAAGCTTTTGAGAGATCTAGGAAGAGTGCTGAAGATAGTTTGTTGTTACGATGAAGACTGATGACAGAGAAAGATAGAAGAGCCATGGTTGTACTGTGGAATGGCCTAAAGCTGTGCTGCGAGTCGGTGAGCTTTCCAATTTGAATAAGAAAGTGCATGATTTGTTTGTGTATGCATCTTTCCATGATTTTAGCTAGTGGTGAAAGAATGGCTATAGGTCTGAAGTTAGATAATTCTGTGGAACTTCCTCCTTTATGGAGAGGTATAACGTGATATTTTCCATATTGCTGGGATGGATCCTTCTGAGAGGGATCTGTTGATCAGAATAGAAATGGGAAGTGCTATGGCATCAGCTACTTTTTGAAGATATTCAGCTGGGTAGTGGTCGGCAGCTAGTGTAGTAGGTTTTAGCTTTTTGAGCAAGTCCGGATCAGGTTGGTGTAGGTATGGTTTGGAAGATAAAGGTGGGTTGGATCAGGGCTAGATGTGCCAGAGCTGGTGTTTGTGTCCGATGGAGTGAGATGGGTATCTAGAGACTGGATAGCTTCAGTAAAGAAGGAGTTGAAGCTGTTTGCAATTTTTATAGGGGATTTATTAGCTTTTCTCCCCGGGCCTCTGTTGAAAATGGGCATGTATCCAGTCAGACTTTTCTGGTCAACAAATGGAAAATAAATAAATAAATAACATAATTAAGACAGGACTGAATAATTAAAGAAAAATGTATACTGGATGACCAAGTTAACTTTCTTAGGCAATTATTGGAATCTCATGATTCACTTAAACACTGACAATAAAACCAAGATGACAGTGTTGGTAAATTTGTTTTCTTCATTTACAGAGGTCAGACCAATAATGTCTTATTGCTGTGTTTGCAACTAATCTAGGTTGGAGTTATCAGAAAAGCCATAGGTGGCTGTCTTGGGGTCACAATAATTTTCTGTACAATTTTAGCCAAAAATGGCAAGTTGGAGACTTAACTTCAGACTTTTTTGCTGTCTCTTGATCAAACAGGGTTGAGAGCTAAGATTAAAATAAATAAATAAATAAAGGCGCAAAAGGAGACCCTCAACTCCTGAGTGTCTTCTTTCAACTCCACGGGCTTTTTGGCTGGCAGTACTTCTTTCTCATTGGCTGAATTTATTGAACATACCAGCCTGTCGATAAATGAGCAGCAAGTAGAGGTAGGTGCAAGCTGGGTAGCAGCTTTCCTTTATTTTTGGTGCTCCTTGTCAGCATGTTTACTGTACTGACATAAGTGGGACCTGCTTCAGCAAGTCCTATAATGTTGAGACTGAATTGCTGAAAATCTGGGCTTCCATATACCAAGTCCGAGATTGCCATTTCACTGAATATTCCCTTTTCTCTGAGGTATGGTGATCTTGTAGTTGGTGTGTATTAGTTTGGGAGTGATGAGGGCTTTCCCCTCCTGCCAAAAAGGTTTAAAGAAGAAGAGCTGTGTTTGATATTTGTTCTTCTTCTGGATTTTCTGTCTTTTTTATGGCATGTTGAGACTCAGAGAGATTAAACAAACTTTGCCAAGCCTGGGAATACATGGAAACACTTAAATGGCGCTTTTAAAACATGTACAACTGGAGTATTTACCCTAGGCACCAGAGAACTGGACCAGGGGCTACATTTCCAGATAGTCCATAGAAAAAAAAACAATGGGCAGGTGGCAATTTTAGGTGTTTATTTTTAAAAGCAAAACACCGTTCCTTTAAGTAGTGTGTAGTGAATTACTCTTTGTGTGTAGTTTTGTCATAGCCAGCTTTAGGTACCAGCAAACTCTGTGGTCTCTGGGGGTCCCCTGTTCCTGTGGGGACCCCCACCTCAGCAAATTATCTTATTTTCAAAATTTTGCATCATGTTTGTCAAACCAACAAAATGTAGTACAGAAGTCGTATATGTTTAATAAACCAGATGGGTAATCATAATGCTTATTTATATCCCCTTTAAAATCCAAAGATAATCTTTTGTTATAGTAACATTGTTTTTTATTTATTTTATTAATTATTTGTTTACCAGGAAAGTCGGACTTGGAACGAAGCAAGTTTTCAGCAGAGGTCCGGAGAGAAATGCTCCAGATGCATGCCTTTGTAGAATGCAGAGTGACGGTTAGGTGGACATGGGAATGCGAACATTATTTGGCCGATTCCCACATTGCCAACCATCACTTCTGCAAGTTCCCTGTTCAGTAAATGCCACTCTGCATTCGCTCATTCATGGGTGATGCTTTTATTGAGATCACTGGACGGTGCAGATTGTGAGATTTATCTTTTTCTGCACTGTAGTGTGATCTCTGAGTTAGAATATATAAGTTGCAAAGAGTGTTGGGGGGCACAGTCCCCCACAGAGGGGTGCAGGGGGCCCCCCCTGCAAAAATATTACTGTCAGCTTTTTTAGAGTGAGCGGTACACTGTAATATTATGCAAATAAGTCGACGGAGTCACACTCGTTTCGCACCCCTGTTAAATTCGGCATTATAACTGATTTGTATGCTGATTGTCGCTTTTGTAAATCGTGGAAGTGATAGGTTTACATTGTGAACTTCAACATTATAATAGTAAACCGTCTTTTTAACGTGGGAGGAAACCAGTGCACCCAGAGGAAACCCACACAAACACAGGGTGGACATGCATATTCCGCACAGAAGGCACCCCAGCCAAGAATCAAACTGGAGAACCTCTTGCTGCGAGGCGACAACACTACTGCTGCACCACCGTGTCATCCAGATAACAGGATTCACAATTTCACTAAATGTCTTACCAATGACATAGCGCCCTTCACTTAATTAAATCCTACTGGTAGACCTTCTCTCCCCTAAAACTAACATCCTTGCCAGGTTTAGGCACCTGTAATAGCCATGGCTGCAGCCTCCCCCCACAAATCATCATTGACTGTGAAGGGGCCTCAGAAAAGCTTCTGCTGGTTGGGAAAAATGAGGAAGAAAATGTGCATTTTTTGATTACTCTATCAGCTTTTTCCTAACAGGGTTATATCACAACCCTGTTTCAATTAATCGCTCATTGAACATGAGCAAGGTAAGCACCAGAGATTAGCAGCCTAGAATGACCAATCTCAGTGCTTACCTTGGATTTTAAGAAGAGCTGATTCTTCCAATCTGCAGGGATGGTTTTCTTTTTCAGGGAATTTTACAAGTACTGTCAGAGCACAAAATACTGTAATTAATTTTTTTTTCTCAAGAAGTCTGGGCAAAACTAAATATAATAGCAGAATAAAGGCTCAGAATCAGGAATACTTTGTAAATATTACTGTAATTTACTTAAATAGAATAACACTTTTTGCATCCAAATATATTTTTTGAGTAATACAAAGTATGAAACTGTGTTCTCTTGATTTATTGCTTGTAATCTTGAATGATTTACCATTAAATCAAACTTTATTTACAAGGGACAGATCAAAATTCTGAAGCAAAATTGGACAGTGACAGGTCTGCATTACTCCTCAGTGATGTAAATAAAAGTGACTTACACCTGCTGTTATTTGGCAACTGCTAAACAACAGTCACTGATCTGATGTGGCAGTACTAGTGTTGCACAATGTATTGCTAATTGTTGAAATAAATGCAAAACTAGTATTGCTATGGCTTGTGTGTGTGTGTGTGTGTGTGTGTGTGTGTGTGTGTGTGTGTGTGTGTGTGTGTGTGTGTGTGTGTGTGTGTGTGTGTGCACGCGTATGTGTGACAGTGTACGAGTAATAAGCTAGCTATAATTTATTTCACTTGCTAGAAGAAACATCATTAGCATTGTGTGTGTGTGTGTGTGTGTGTGTGTGTGTGTGTGTGTGTGTGTGTGTGTGTGTGTGTGTAACATGGTTGTTGAATATTTGAGTAACAAGGTGGCCATGTTTTTTTTTCACTTGCTGCGGTACCGTTGTTGCCTCACAGTTAGACGTTACCCGTTTGATTCTCAGTTAGAGCATCTTCTGTGTGGTGACATGCGTGAATGGGCGTTCCTTCGTTGAAGGTTGTGCATTAGGCCCGGCAAGCCAGCACGTAAAAATTTACTGCCAATCATTAGCGGACCGGAGTTCCGTTGTGGCGACCCCTAACCGGGAAAAGCCGAAGGACAGAAACAAACAAACAAACATAGACGTGTATATATTTGGTGGTTTATCAGTAGAAGATATGTTTGAAAGCAACTGTTCATTGCCACTGTGCCACAGTGAGCAAGACTGACATTTCACAGTATTTTGCTCTGAGTTATTAGCTATGTTTTTTTCTGCATGGAGTCTGCAAACTGTTCTTTTCTGTATCTATCCATGTACTCTAGTTAACCTCAGAAGCATGCAGCAAGTGAAATGGAATTCATCTCTTTTCCCTGAAGGTGAATATACGGTGTGTGTGGTGTGGTGTGTGTGTGTAAAAAGTATCACTGATTTTTACCTTTGCTCACACACAGTAATAATGCTGGGTACATAACTCTTCTGAGTTACCAGTAAACAAGTGATTGCATTTGAAAAGTAGGGTATAAAATGCATTTCAGAACATTAAGACACTTATAACTTCTAGATGTCTGGTGGTCCCCACACCCAGACTGTATAAATGGATTTTGATATGGACTTTGGGTTTGGTTAAGGGCAGATATGACCACCTTCTAAAACCAGCCCTGCTCAGATTTGTGTATAGAAGGTTGCTGTGGGTTTAGTATGCAGTAGATTGTGTGGTCGTTACTGTTTTAATTTTCATCATCACAATCAAACCTTAGGAGTGTGCACAGAAGGTCACTATAGCTTGTATTTGGGCTGGGGACAGTGTGGTCATTGTTTATTTTACTTTTCTCACAAACCTCAGAGGTGTGTAAAGAAGGTTATAGTTAGTGTAGATGCAGTGTACTGTCTAGGAGCAGCAAAGTGGAATGCATTTAGTCTAATTATTTTTTCACTTTCCTTATAATCATACATCAGTTAAGTATGTAGGTGACTGTTTGTGTTGGGTAGGGGAGAGGTGTGAGAAGGCATGCTATGTATATGTGTAACAGTAGTCACTTGAGATACATAACTATGATCATTTCAACCTTAGGTTTCATTTAACATCAGATGGATGCACAGTAGGGAAGCAGGCAGGATTTATGTATTCTCACAACTGTCTTGTCATTTTATTGTAAGCTACTATTTTGTCAGCTTTGAACATTAAGCCTTGGGCACAACTTATATCTTCCTTGAAAGAAAAAAAAATAAGACTGAAATGATTTTCTTGCTCGTTACTTTGGTTCAGGCCACCAATGGATTAAAGGGTTGGGAGAATACTCTAAAATGCACCTAGTAGCATTTATAAGCATATAGCTTCTATGACCACCTTCCCCGAATCCAGGTATTTCTTATACAGTTACTACTTTGCTGTCTTGGTCAGGAAAGGATATTTGAAAACATGCAAGGAAAAGTAAAGTTGAACAGCTAACAGCAATACTGAATTTTGTTCCTCAATTATAATTTCAGTTTAAACCATTGTTGGATGAAAAGGTTGCATTAAAAAGAAAAAAAACTTTAAAATGCACTACAGAGCATATAGAAAGTCATGGCTTCTTGAAAAATGTGATGAGTAAGGCAAAATGTGAGAAATGGAAGGAAAAATGTAATGTACATGGTATGGGGAGCCCAAGATAATGGGGAAACTGAAAGGAGCACTGGAAGGTGTGTGTGTGTGTGTGTGTGTGTGTGTGTGTGTGTGTGTGTGTGTGTGTGTGTGTGTGTGTGTGTGTGTGTGTGTGTGTGTGTGTCTTGGGGTGGTGCGATGAAAAGGTAGGCAGTGCTTAGGGCACCATTTCACTTAATTCCAACCCTGTAGGTAGAGTTCTTGCAATATATCGTTACTGCAACTAAAGGTCAGTAATTGTGAGTGTCCCTCTGTGAGGTAGGCCATAATGTGGTACACAGGCCTGTTACAGTGTAAGAACATTGTAGCTGTAGCTCAGTCTGTGCAAAGTACTCCTGAAGCTCTACAGCATGAATTTAAATGTTGCTTAGGAGGGGTGACAGTGCAGTGACATGGTAATACTTATACTGAATGTCCAGGTGCCCCACAGTTGACATTTGCTGGGGGCCACCAAAATGCTAACACTGGCTCTGAGTTTTATAGGTATGCACCCATATTTTTATTTGTGTATATTAAGTAAAATATACTGTGTTTTATGGTCACATCTTGGCTGAAAATAGTCACATTATTTAAAGGAAACAGCATAAAATATGGGCAATAGTTCCACAGACAATAAGCAGATTATATGTGGCTTTTATTTCTGCTCATATAATGGTAAGCGCAAGGTGGTATCATGACCATATGATATTTACTTGAATAAGGAATAAGCAAGTCCTGTTAGGTTTAATATATTTACAGTACAACTTATAGAATGGTGACTGCGCATATTGTATATGCATTTGTAGAAGCAATTTGTAGAAGCAATTTTGATGTTATATTATTATTTTAGCTAATGTCACTTTAAATTTGGAATGAAGGTTAGTATTTTGGCGTCAGAATGTTTTTAAATATCAGGCAGTTGTATGTTAAAGTGTTCTGATGAAGTCCACTATTTTGTGGATGAAAGTGCTAAATGAGTATGTGTAGCATTATTTTTATTCAATAAATTCAGATTTTTTTTACTTCTTTGGTCCGAGCTTTGGCTTTACTATAGGAACAGGTACATCTTGCCTTCCTGCTCCAGCAGTTTTGTGTGTTTCTTACGTTGTTGTTGGCCGTTTGCTTTTTTCGTGTTTTGCAGTCATTTGGGATGGAAAGTACAATGGATTTGTCAAAAGCTTTATTGTCAGAGACTTATTGAGCAATCTGCAAGAGGAGGTGAACGCCTTACGGGGAGAAGTCTCTCGACTGGTTGAATTGGTCGTTCAGTTTCAGCATAAGGACAGGAGTGTTATAGAACCTGTTATGGCGCCTAGCCACAGTTGCCTTTCCCATTCCTATTGTGTTTCAACTCAAATAGACATACCTAATGGACAGGGAAAGGGCATTCGGTCCACCTTTTCAGATGTTGGACGTTCTAACATACAGGCGGAGAATAGCAATGGTAGTGTGGATTCTGCTAAGGATATTACTTTTGATTTTTCTTTATTCCATTTGGATGATGAAGCAGAGCGCTTGGGGGCTCATCCAAAACGTTCTAAGCCAACGAGGACTTATTCATCTGTGGCCACCCAAGCCAAAGGTACTGTTAACTGCAGTTGAAGCCCTCGGGCTAATAGTATTACTAATTATGCTCAAGTTGGTAATCGAGCAAATCAGCTAGACTGTTTTCTGACTAAAGATATTGATTTTATAATGCACAAAATCAAATGCAACTAATGTTAAAAAAGGAATTGATTCTTTTGGCTCTGTAGAGGATATGATATACGCTTTGGGTAAAGATTTGATTATTATTAAAGGGCTAAAGATTGAGAATGCCTGTTTGAACAAATGTATTACTTTAGGTATTGTACCTATGGGGTTATGTTTTTTTAAAGTTCCTATGGGAATAATTTTGGATGAACAATCTATTTCTGATTTTAATGTGTTGTTTAATACTTTTGGTATCGAGTTTATGAAATTGTTGATTAAGAAAAACGATGACAGGTTGTGTAAACTTTTGATGGAGGTGAAGAAGCTGAATAATGCTATTGTTAATGATTTACTGTTCTCTCGGTGGGAAAAGTTGTATGAGAAGCAGCATAGGACTGCAAATAGTAAGGCACAGGTTATTTTTGATAAGAAAAACAAAAAAATGATGAGGGATCAAGAACAGTATAATACTAATAAAGCATATATTTGGAATATTGGAGATCGAGGTCATAAAAGTGATAATTATGGAGACAGTGATGAACAGGGATTTGAAAGGGATAGACATTCAAATTTTCAGGGGGGCAAACAATGCCAGGCTCCAAACAAATGGAGAAAGGATTGGAAGTGAAAGGGACCAGCCCAAGAATGGAATCAGTCGTATTATGTGAATCGTCGTTATTAGACAATGAAGAACGAGACGAATTTGTACAGGTTGTCAATTCAAGTTTAGATGTAAATAAGAAAGATGATGACATTGTACATATTTACAAGGATTTTAAGATATATAATTATGCAGGCATTGACTTAAAACTTGAACATTTTACATTATTTTCTAAAGGGATGAAATACAATCCCTAGTGTTAAGCTCAATATTGTCGACATTATTACTGAAATTAAATTATTTTGTTGACGACTGAATCTGGCTTTATATTTCAAAAATGTTACTACTACTTTTATTGACAATGGCCTTAAAAGGAAAAGTACTTTTATACCACCCACCCACCCTAATGTAGCTAGTTTTGAGAAGCTAGTAACTCAGGATATTTATAAAATATACAATAACATTAGACATTGGAAAGTGCAAGACAATCTTACGTTTGGAAAAATATATGTGTTGGCTGAATTAATTAACAATAAAGGTATATAATGAAAACCCCATAAAGGTGGAGGGGTGGTTCTATACAATACAATTGACTATATGAAATAAATTTACAAAATATACGAGTCAGGTAATTATGAACAAGTGTCAATTATTAAAATTAATATTGGACAGAAACTTATTGATCTCCGTATAGAAGAATACTTATTAGATAATCTGATAACTGTAGATATATATAATTTTTTAAAAACTGAATATTCCATATTAACTACTACTGTGGGCATCCCAAAGGTACACAAATGTATTCATTTCCTGCCATTTCGCCCAATAGTATCAGGTAGTCAATCAAAAACATATTCTTTAGGTGTAGTTATAGATCGGTGGTTGAAACCTATATACCATGATCTCCCTCATTTGATTAAGGACTTGTGGGCATTTTTGGCCAGGCGGACTCCCAATATTTGGAAAAGTAATCTTATATTTATTACTATCGACATTGCTGATTTGTTTTCTTGTATCCCCAAAGATCAGGAGTTGGAAGGACTTTTGCAATAGTTTGAGGAATTTTTCCAAATTGGAATGGGATAAGATATGTCTCATCTTGGATATGATGACATTAGTGTTGGATCACAATTATATTTATTACGAAGGAGAGAATTTCAGACAAACCGGGGGGTAGCTATGGGGGCATCTTGTGCCCCCATATTTGCCAACCTGGTTATGTTATAATGGAAAACTACTACATTGTTCACGAGCAGGTATTACAAGTATGTAGTTCACTATTCTAGGTTTTTGGATGATATTTTTATCCTATGGGATGGCCCTGAAGATAGTGTTGAACCTTTCATCGAGTATATTAATAATTCTAGCTCTTTTTTAAAATTTACTTATGCTTTTAGTCATGAAGGTATTGCCTATTTAGATACTTACATATATCATTCTAGACAAGGCTTTCGGTCTAAAATTTATAGGAAACAAACCTTTTCTAACAGTTATCTAGAATATTCCAGCAATCACCCGAGACGCATGCTGAGAAACATTTACAGGGGGCAGTGTATTCGGGCTGCTCGAATGAGCTCAAGTTATACTACAATGGTAGAAGAGATTAATTTTATTAGGTAATTGTTTATAAGTAGAGGTTATCCTTTGTCTATATTGAACAATGTCACGTATTATGTTACCCAAGAATGGGGTAAAAAGTATTCACCCTTATTAGGTACAGGGACTAGTATTCATAAAGGACAACAGATTGGGGGGGTTGCCTACATGTCATAGTAGGGTATGTGTTCTTCAATATTCCCCCTATGTTAATTATATTAAAAATATTGTTAAACAGAATTGGAATATTTTGGTTGTTGACCAAGGAGTAATGAATATAGTAGGTGAACGTCCCAATTTTGTTCATAAAATGGGGTTTAATCTTAAAAAAATTTTAGAATATGGATCGAAACGTAGGAATGATATGAAGTTGAGGAAACATACTACTAAATATGGAAGTTGTAACCAATGTTCCCTAATATGGGAGACGCAAGGGGTGAAACTTGAGAATACCAATAAGTCCTACGTATATTTTAGACAAGGAAATTATAATAGCAAGTTTATTATTTATCTTGCTAAGTGTATGTTATGCCCCGCATACTATATAGGCAAGACTGAGCGTCTTTTTTAAAAGAGGATATATGATCATTTATACAGTATTGGGACTAAGGATGGCAGTAATGCCCTATTTAGACACATTGATCAATGTGGGGATACTCATAATTTTAAATTTGCTGTTATTGATCATGTTTCAAATAGCCCCTGGAGTGGTAATACTAAGGCATTTTTGGGTAAAAGGGAAACATACTGACAGATACTAACTGATGCAGTTGGAGAGCCTGGACTTGATGATTTTATATTTATTAAGCCTTTACTGCAGCTTGGTTGAGTTTGCAGATTATGTATTACATCTATGTACAATTTTATATGGTTCTATATTAGAACACCGAACGTTCAAATTTTTGAGTGTTCTAAATATCAAAGAAACAGAAAACCAATTTTTTTCCCAGGGAAAGATTTTGGTTGTCTGTTTCTGTTGCTTCGGTATGTTCAGCGCTGTGGTGGAAAGTTACGGGTCGGGTTCAGGTAAGTGTGCGATTGTGTGGACGTGAGGGTTAGGGTTTGGGTTAAGGTAAGTGGATAGTTAGTGGTGTATGTATAGTTTAGTGTAGGGTTAGGTGTAAGAGTTTAGGTGTATGTGTGTGGATTGCTGTTTGTTTGGTGTGCTTGTGTTGTGTGTATGTGTTTTGGAACAGCAAATTTTTTCCCCTAGGAAAAAATTTGCTGTTCTGAATGTTCGATGTTTTAAATTTTTGATTCATAGGGTTCGATATTAGAACACTCAAAATTTTGAATGTTCGGTGTTCTAATATAGACCCTTTTTATACTGTTGCACCTTTGGTTACGATGAATTAATGAATTAATATATTAACAATTTATCTGTATAAATAATTAATTTATTTATATTTTTGTTTAAATAGTTGTGATGCATCTATTAATTGTAACGTTTACAGCATTATAAGTTATATTCAGCTTCTCACTAGTTTTTAGAAGACTTTTTAGAATGTATTTTTTAGAACTCATTTTATAGGATGTATAATTATTAGCACATGAAATTAAACAATATAATATATGAACAACTTATAGAATGATGACTGCGCATATTGCATATTGTATATGCATTTGTAGAAGCAATTTTGATGTTGTATATATTATTTTAGCTAATGTCACTTTAAATTTGGAATGAAGGTTAGTATTTTGGTGCCAAAATGTTTTTAAATATCAGGCAGTTATATGTTAAAGTGTTCTGATGAAGTCCACTATTTTGTGGATGAAAGTGCTAAACGAGGATGTGTAGCATTATTTTTATTCAATAAATTTAGTTTTTTACTACTTTGGTCCGAGCTTTGGCTTTACTATAGGAACAGGTACATCTTGCCTTCCTGCTCCAGCAGTTTTTAGTGTTCCTTACATTCTTACAGTACAGTCAACAGGTTCCATAAGCATCTTCTGTAAAGGAAATGGTAGACAAGCAAATATATTTATTAACTCATTTGCCCAAAGTTCCAACTTATAGAAAGATTTGATCTTGTTTACTGATAATAGAGCTCCTTCAAGTTTCTTTGTATATTAGCTGTGATTGAAATATTTAAGTTTTGACCTTCCAATTGTATCACTGTGCTTTTTCTAAGTCCGATGTTCTTCTTGTTTCACTGTTGCAGTCATGACATTTGGGTTATCCCTGCCAGGGTAGCCCTCAGCAGGCCCGAATATCAGAGACTTAGTATTTCTGCATTGGTTGCTGTCGCTTCAGGACTGACGTCAGGTCGTGAGTAGTATAAAGTAAGGCAGCTGACGCCATTACATCAGTCTTTCTTGCTGTGGAGCCCGAAGCAGAATCAGTTCGCACAAGTGCTGGTCAGCCGCTACCTGAGTTTTCATCTTCCGAGTTGAAGTTAAAGTCTTCTAAATCTAAGTACCCCATTGGGGATCCTTTTTTCTTGCACTAACCGATGTCAGAAAAAGTTAATTATTGTCTCGCCTGTGGAAAGCAAATAGCACACCGAGACTTCCATTCTTACAGCATCACTTATTTAGGCCAAGACCATGACGTCCTCCGTTGTCGCTTCTGTGCTTTGTTCAATGCCAGAACTGTCCATCGTCGGGCCCTCATTGTAGTCAGATATTTTCACTTACAGTCCCCGAATTCTGATATGGCTTTGGTAAGCCATCTGACAGCAGCTCTACCAAGAAAAGTAAAGATAAAGACAGAGACAGACCGCACAGGTCCAAACCTACCGACGACGCTTTCGTTAAGCTAGTCATCAGTTCTCCGGTCCTCCGTGAGGAGCTTTTGCAGCCCCTGATGCCCGCATCTGTGGATTTGCAGGCTGCTACTGAGACCCTTTCGGAGTCCGGTATGCTGCAGAACTCTTCTTTGACTAAGAAACCTGTGGTCGTCTCTACCTTGGATGGGTCCAGAGCCACTGAGCAGGCACCAGCTTCCGAGGAAGTCCTTTGCACTACTGATTCTCAACACAAACCGATGTCTTCTTTCACGACTACTGTTCTTTCAAAAACGACCGAATTTCTAAGGCCCAGGTAACCACACCCAAGAAACTGATGATCCACTCTCGGACACCTGCTTCCTTGCCTTAGTCTCAAATGCTTAAAATGGTGGAAGACCATGTCATGCTGATCTGGGGAAGCCAAGCTACCCCCTCCAAAGAGAGAAGAGATCTGTCTGCTGTAGTTTTGTCTGAACAAGAGTCGGGTGAATCTGATGCATCTGAATATGAAGACATGCAACCCATCTCTACTTATGAGAATTCTGATGCAGAAGATTCCATTCCTTCAGCCTCTCCCCCAGAGGATTTTTCCTTTGGGGAAACCCTTCATACCTTAAGGGAGCATTTCCAATGGGAGAGTCAAGACTACCCTCAGTCTAAAAGGAGACTCAGGGAATTCCTACATCTTGCGAAGCACAAACCCTTGGCCATCCCCTTACTCCTGGATGTTGTGGAGGATGTTTTCATGGAATCCAGCTTGACTCCTGATATCCTCCCTCCTGCACCCAGAAAACCAGACGGGTAATAGAGAGTCCCTGACTCGCACAAATTTCTTTTTAAAAATCCTACTGCTGACCCTGAGGTAATTTCTCGAGGGCCTAAAGGAATTAAAGCAAACTCTGCTATGAATACCACCCTCTTGGATAGGGATTCCCAAGCACTGGACAGATGGGTTAAAAAAGTATACCCCTCAGCTACTCTTGCTATCAGGGCACTAAATTGTCAGTTCCATATGCTGAAATTTCAGCAACATACCCTGGAACTCCTTAAACAAAAAATATCTTCCTTTCCTGCTTGGGCAGAATCAAAAGAATTACAGGAGTTAATGCATTCTGCAAGTCAAGTAACTAAACACACCTTGCATTGTGGTTTTGACGCCATAGAAGCTTCTTGCAAGGCAGCAGTCACTGGATCTGTAATTAGGAGGCATGCTTGGCTTAAGGAACAGCCCCTGCCAGACCATGTCAAATCTAAATTGTTGGATGCCCCCTTGCACAAAGATAATTTATTTGGCACTAAGGCAGAAGAGGTCTTAAAAAAGATGGAAGAAAAAGCAAAATCTATGCAAACAGTTAAGGATTTATTGCAGTTCCAGTCACCTAGGTTCAGCAGGCATTGTCCCACCAAACTTTGGTCCTTTCCTGCTCCCAGTAAGCCAGTCCAGCCTAGACACGGGGGAACCAGACCCCCCCAGACAGCAGCCACAGGGAATGCAGAGATCTAAGCAGTCTACTACCTCCACTTCAAAACCAGGGAGTTCTAAGCCACCCCCTTATGGTAAGAACTCACAATGACCCGCCTTCCCCACCCCTACCTCTGCCCACCTTCTCTTACCCCTAGGAGGAAAACTCTCATTTCATGCAAGCACATGGGCTACCATTAGCAATGACCACTGGGTTCTGAACATAGTGTCTCAGGGATACAAATTTTCCTTCCACAACCTTCCAACCCCAAAATGGTTCCCAGATCTACCACCAAACCAGTGGGTGGAGGCTCAAAAGCAAATCCTTTCCCTGCTCTCTATGAGGGCAGTAGAGCACGTTCCTGCAGAACAGATAGGCCAAGGTTTCTACTCCAGACTTTTTCTGATGTCCAGAAAAGAGGGTATCTGGCACCCCATCCTCGATCTATCCATTATAAACATCTTCATGGTGATCCCAAAATTCAAAATGCTCACCCTCCAACAGCTGCTACTGATGCTCTCCAAGGATGCTTGGCTAGCCACCCTAGATCTAAAAGAGGCCTACCTCCACATTCCTGTTAGGGAATCATACAGGAAATATCTCCGTTTCAGGGCAGGATCTCAACACTTTCAGATGTTCATCGTGTTTCACTGTTGCACTCATTACAATTGGGTTATCCTGCTGGCAGGCTACCTGCAGTTGGCCTGAATTCCAAAGTCTAGGTCCGGTGTCAGTTGCTGTCACCTCTTCCCTGATGTCAGAGCACCAGGGGTATAAAAGATGCAGCCGACGCCATTTTCTTCAGTCTTTCTTCCCGCGCGGTGCCCGTAGCAAAAGCAGTCTGCAAGTGCCGGTCGGCTGACTCCTGAGATCTTTGTATTCGAATTTCAGATCCAAAGTCTTTATTAAAAGCTAAGTACCCCATTGGGGAAACTTTTTTCTTGCTCCAGACTGATGTCAGAAAAAGTTAATAATTGTATTTCTTGTGGGAAGCAAATACCTCATAAGGACTTTCATTCCTTTTGTATTCCTTGCCTAGGCCCTGACCACGACGTTGATAATTGTTGGTTCTGTGCTAGAGTTAACCAACGCACTATTAAGCTTCGGTACGATTTTGCATTTCACTATTTTGGCAGAAGATTTAATTACACGATGCCGTCGGATAGCCTTCCGACTACCGCAATTCACAAGAAACACAAAGAAAAGGACAAGCATCCGAGGTCCAAAACTGGCCGGTTCTCAGTGAGGTGCTTTCGCAGCCCCTGACGTCCGCTACCGACTCCCACGTGGAGCCGACTAGGCCGCTGGAGACTCAAGGTATTGGAACTTCGGAAACTATTCCCTCAGATGGGTCCGGAGCCGCTGAGCAGGCATCGGCTTCTGAGGGTGTTTTCAGGCCTACGCAGTTATATGTAAAATCGACTTCAGCTTCAAAGGCAAAGACTAAAGCACCTTTAGAGACAAAGAAACAAGTGCAACAGCCACATGGACAGGCCTCCATGCCTAAAAAACAGATGCTCAAAATGGCTGAAGACCTAATTACTTTGATCAGGGGTTCCCATCCCCCTCCTGATAAGAGGCCTAGGCAAGAGACAGAATACGAATCTTCAGATCAGGTTTCCATTTCTTCTGATTCCTCTTCTGATCAGGAATACTCTTTTCCTCCCTATGAGGTTTCTGATTCTGAAGAATCTATCCCTTCAGCCTCTCCTCCTAAGGATTACTGTTTTGTGGAAACTCTGCATACTATGAGGGAGCATTTCCACTGCGAGAGCCAAGATTATTCATAATCTAAGAAAAGGCTCAGAGGCTTCCTTTTATTACCTCAGCACAGGCCCCTTGCTATTCCACCTGTGTTAGACATTGTAGATGATGTTTTTTCAGAGTCCAGTCTGACTCCCTGCCTCCAGCTCCTGTTAAGCCAGACAGATACTACAGGGTTCCTGATTCACATAAATTTCTTTTAAAAAACCCTGCTGCTGACCCAGAAACTGTATGTCAGGGTCCCAAAGGGGTCAAGGCTTCCACTGCAAAAAACCCTACCCCCTCTGACAGGGATTCTAGAGCACCGGACAGATGGCGGAAAAAAAATTACACTTCTGCAACCTTGGCTATAAGGACTTTAAATTGTCAGTTTCATATGCTTAAGTATCAGCAATATATTATGTCACTGCTAAAACAGAAAAAGTTGATAAATTCTGAATGTGCAGAAAACAAAAAAATGCAGGATTTATTGCATGCAGCTGAACAAGTTGGAAAACATACTTTGCAATGTGGTTTTGATTCTTTGGAGGCCTCCTGCAGGGCCGCTGTTACAGGTTGTCATCAGGAGGCATGCTTGGTTAAAGGAACAGAATTTGCCTGCTCATGTTAAAGCAAAATTATTGGATGCTCCATTACAGCATGATACTTTGTTTGGTGTTAAAGTAGAGGAGGTGTTGAAGAAAATGGAGGACAAAGCAAAATCTATGCAAACAGTCAAGGATTTCTTAATGGTACAGCCTCCAAGATTTAGCAGACACTGGCCTACAAAAAATTGGTCCTTTCCAGTGTCAGACAGGCCACAAAGGGGCATTTACAGATGCCCTAGAGGCAGATCCCAGCCCTAAGACACATACAGGTCTAAACAAAGGGTGCTTCTTCCTCCAAAAGCGGAGAAGACCAATCACAGCCATACAGGAAACAGTCCCAATGACTTCCCCCTGCCTGCGCCTGGCAGCACCATTAGGGGGAAAACTAGCACTTTTTCATCAAAATTGGCACATAATAACCCAGGACAAATGGGTCCTGAACATAGTGTCACAAAGCTACAAGTTTCACTTTCATACCCTGCCAAGGGCACATGGTTTGCCGGACCTGCCAAAAAATCAATGAACAGAGGCACAAAAGCAAGTTTCACCCCTTATAGACATGGCAGCCATTCAGCAATTACCAGAGCAAGATCAAGGACAAGGATTTTATTTAAGACTGTTCTTGGTGCCCAGAAAGGACAAAGCCTGGACTCTAATACCGGACCTATCAATTCTAAACACATATCTGGATATTCCAAAATTCAAAATGTTGACGCTGCAGCTTCTGCCCATGCTGGGCAAGAAGGCTTGGCTTGTGACCTTAGACCTAAAAGAGCCATACCTGCATGTCCCAATCAGACAATCATGCAGAAGATACCTCAGATTCATAGCTGGCTCAATGCACTACCAATTCTCTGCACTGCCCTTTGGCTTATCTAATGCGCCCAGGGTCTTCACAAAATGCCTGGCTCCAGTAATTGCATTCTGCAGACAAAGAGGAATACAAGGACATTCTACTACAGCATCTGGCTTTTGTAAAAAGATTACTAATATGCTTAGGGTACACAGTAAACGAAAATAAATCAAAACTAGTACCCTTTCAAGAGATAATATTCCTGGGTGCAAGCTTAAATACAACTGCCCAGATGGCCTATCTCACGCCAGACAAAGGCAACTGACTACTTATTTCAGACTGTTGGCAACAAAGGCCCAGTTATCTGCAAGAAAAAATCTGCAGGCTTTGGGCTTCATGGCATCCTGCATTCTGCTAATTCCATATGCCAGACTGCATATGAGGAAACTACAATGGTATCTAAAAAGTGTTTGGACTCAACATTGTCACAGCCTGGAAACATTAATTACCCTCATTCCTTGCCTGCAACAGGAGTTTCGATGGTGGGCACAGGCCTGTCACCACAACAAGGGACAGCCATTCACCCTACCCACAGCCAGGCAGTCAATAACAACAGATGCTTCAGATTATGCCTGGGGGGTCCACATGGCAGGAAGATGTATTCAGGGCACATGGCCCACAAGCCAAAGGCATCTTCATATCAATCAAAAAGAGATGCTAGCTGTTCAGAATGCCCTGACAGCTTTCAAGGATCTACTCCATCCAGGACAACTACTGATAAGGATGGACAATACTACAGTCATGTGGTACATAAACAAACAGGGAAGCACTCATTCCTACCCCCTCTGCAGACAAGCTATGACCTTGTGGGACACAGCGTTGACTTATCAAGTACACCTGCAAGCACAATTCCTGCCAGGAAAGAAAAATACTCTGGCAGATGAACTAAGCAGAAACCTCAGGGATCCCCATGAGTGGAAACTGGATCCTCAAGTCTTCAGCATGATAATGAAGAAATAGATCTATGTCTGGGCATCCCCATTTGCCTCCCCTCACAACTGCCAACTACAGAGATTCTGCAGAAGGATGTATCACAAGCAGGCATGGAAAGTGGATGCTCTATCATTCAGCTGGAATACCCTAACAGTATATGCCTTTTCTCCTCTGCCTCTCCTCCCCAAGGTACTCCTAAAGGTCAGACAAGAGAACCCAAAAATGATTCTTATTGCTCCAGATTGGCCCCGCCAGCACTGTTACGCAGTCCTAAAGAGCTTGTCTCAAGGCCCAGCCTGGACATTGCCTCTAATTCCACATTTACTGACCCAACGAAACAATCAGATCCTGCACAGCCAACTCAAAACCCTAAATCTGGCAGCATGGCGGATAATGTAGCCATTCAGAACACACCTCTCTCTAAAGCAGTGATGGATGTTATTTTGGAGGCCAGGAGGCCCAGTACCAGAAAATCTTATGCAGAAAAATGGAAAAAGATTCTGTGCTTGGAACCAGGCACAAGGAATTGACACGTTTGTAGCAAATATTCCTCAGATTTTACAATACCTAACTGAGATGCTGGACAAAGGCCTATCCTTTTCATCAATTAAAATCCATGCCTCTGCCATTTCAGCTCATTACAATACGGAACCACCAATTTTTTCACATCCATTGCTAAGACAGTACCTCAGAGGTGTCAAAAACATAAGACCTCCAAGGAGAGCACCAATACCTGCATGGGACCTTAATTATGTCTTGGAAAAACTCACACTGCCGCCTTAACTCACACTGCCGCCTTTTGAGCCAGCCAATACAGCTGAAATAAAGTTCTTATCTTGGAAAACAGCTCTGCTCTTAGCAATAACCTCTGCAAGAAGAGTCTCCGAGTTGCAGTCACTCATGGCTGTGGAACCTTTTATCATTTTCCATCCAGACAGGGGTTTTTTTGAGGACGAACCCGAAATTTATGCCTAAGGTAATGTCCAGTGTGGCTCTTAACCAAGCCATTCATTTGCCTACCTTTTATCTAAACCCACAGAATAAGGGTGAGAGACTCCTGCATTCTTTGGACATACACAGACAGCTACGCTTCTACTTGGACAGAACTAAAGCTTTCAGAAAGACTGAGCAACTCTAAGTAGCATATGCTGCAGGATCACAAGGAAAGGCTATCTCAAAGCAGACTATTTCAAAATGGATAGGCCACTGCATTCGTTTCTGCTATTCACAACATGGCAAATCAGTGCCTAAGGGCATTAGGCCTCACTCAACCAGAGCAGCAGCCACTTCAGCAGCCTTCCTCAGAGGAGTACCAACCAAAGACATTTTAGAGGCTGCAACTTGGAGTTCATTGCACACTTTTACCAAGCACTACCACTTTCCTCTCTACTCTACTCTAAATCCAGAGCAGGCTTTGCCACTGCAGTTCTGCAGGGCCTTATAGCCTCTCCTAATCCTATTTAGACCCAGCCACCCAACCTCAGCTTTGGGATTCAACCCAAGTGTAATGACTGCAACAGTGAAACATGATGAACGTAGTACAGTTGTGTACCTACCATAAATGTAGATGTTCGAGTGTATTCACTGTTGCAGTCCAGGTTACCCAACCACCATCCCCCTTTTCTTTGCTGGGACTTA
Source organism: Protopterus annectens (assembly GCF_019279795.1). Classification (NCBI taxonomy): domain Eukaryota; kingdom Metazoa; phylum Chordata; order Ceratodontiformes; family Protopteridae; genus Protopterus; species Protopterus annectens. Next base: position 139,337,072 of record NC_056742.1, on the reverse strand, counting down.
TCTGTACCTCTCTATCCTATACAACCTATGTGGTGTATTTGCTTGTAGATGAAGGAAATGTTTATTTTTGTGCATGCATACTTATTGGCATAATTTTCAACCTACCAATTTGGGGGCACCTGACATCTGGGGCAAGAAAAACTGAAGAAAATGGCGTCAGCTGCATCTTTTATACCCCTGGCACACTGACATCAGGGAAGAGGCAACAGCAACTGACGCCGGACCTAGACTTTGGAATTCAGGCTGACTTCGGGTAGCCTGCCAGCAGGATAACCCAAGTGTAATGACTGCAACAGTGAATACACTCAAACATCTACATTTATGGTAGGTACACAACTGTACTTTATCCCTGAGGCCAGATGCCCTAGCACCAGAAAGTCTTATGCTGACAAATGCAAAAGGTTCTGCACCTGGATCCAGGCTAAGGGAGCCAATACTGCACATCCCTCCCTCCCTCCCTCCCTGTCATCCTGAATTACTTAGCTGACCTACTACACAGTGGCCTCTCTTTCTCCTCTATAAAAATTTGTGCCTCTGCTATTTCTGCTCATTTTCCCACTGAGCAGTCCCTTTTCTCACACCCCTTGATCAAACAGTTCCTAAGAGGGGCCAGCAACTTGAGGCCACCCAGAAGAGCACCAACACCAGCTTGGGACCTTAACTTTGCACTGGAAAAACTCACCCTGCCCCCTTTCAAACCAGCTTCTTCTGCAGAGCTAAAATTTCTCTCCTGGAAAACAGCATTCCTTCTGGCCATCACTTCAGCCAGAAGAGTCTCTGAGCTACAAGCGCTCATGGCTGTGGAACCCGGCATCATCTTCTATGCTGACAGGGTATCCCTCGGAACTAACCCATCCTTCATGCCCAAGGTGATGTCCAGTGTGGGGCTCTCAACCAATCCATTCATTTGCCCACCTTTTTTCCTAATCCACAGAACAAAAGGGAAAGGATTCTGCACTCTGGATGTGCACAGACAGCTCAGATTTTATCTAGACCGGACTAAATCCTTCAGAAAGTCTGATCAATTGCTGGCTAGCTTTGCTACAGGGGCAGAAGGCAAAGCCATCTCCAAACCATCTCCAAATGGATAGAACACTGCATCCACTTCTGCTACAAGCAACAGGGAAAGCCTCCCCCCAAGGGGGTCAGGACACACTCCACCAGAGCAGCCTCCACCACTGCAGCTTTCCCACCAGGGACATCCTGGAGGCTGCCACCTGGACATCTGTTCACACTTTTACCAAGCATTGCCACCTGCCTCTCTTCTCCAAATCCAGGGAAGGGTTTGCCTCTGCAGTCTTGCAAGGCATCCTAGCCAGCCCCTAGTTTCCTTGACTGCCTCCACCCATTTCCTCAGCTTTGGGAATCAAATAAATGTGATGACTGCAACAGAGAAACACGAATAACAGTACAGTTGTGTACACTTACCATAAATGTAGATGTTTGAGTGTATTCGCTGTTGCAGTCCTGGTTTCCCTCTCTCCATCCCCATTTATTCTCTTTCCTTGCAAGGGACATATTGGTATTTGTTTTCCACTGGTGGGGTTCTTCCCCCAGAACCTAGCTCCTACTTTGTGGGCTCCTGACAGGTTAGGGCAAGAAAAACTGATGTAATGGCATCGGCTGCCTTACTTTATACTACTGATGACCTGGCATCAGTCCTGAAGCGACAGCAACCGACGCAGAAATACTAAGTCTCTGGTATTTGGGCCGACCGAGGGCTACCATGGCAGGGATAACCCAAATGTGATGACTGCAACAGTGAATACACTCGAACATCTACATTTATGGTAAGTGTACACAACTGTACTTTCTGAACTGCACAGTGCCAGCTACTGTCCATCCAGTCTCTCATTTATTGATTATTTTTTTTAGAGCATCTCAATGTTTATTTACTACAATTCTGTCAAAAATGGTTATCTACATTGTTGTTTTCAGTAAGTTGCTACTGAGTGTTAGAAATGTTTCTAGAGTAAGCTATTTTAATACTGAATCATTTTATTGTTTTATAGCATGTAGCCTCTAATCTTGTGTGTGTGTGTTTTTTTTTTGTCTTTCACAAGGTTCCAAAGTTCTCTACAGAATTCCAGATGTGACCTCATCAGTGAGCTACAGAAAAGGTAATATTATCCTAGTACTTGCCTATGAATCTGTGTATGATGTCCAAGGGAGGTAAACTTTTTTTCAAGAAAAACAGGTGTTCATGCACATGTATACATAGTTTGAAGATCGCAGGTATCGTTCTGGTCAGAGATGATGAGAGAAATCACTTTTATTTTAATGAAGTGAGGATGACAAATGTATGGATCTATTTCTCTAAAGAAAAATAGAGTAGATTTAGAAGTGGGAGGAAAATTCCTTATTACATGGGATAGAAATCTAAATTGGTTATGACGTAAAATAAAAAAGTGTGGATTTGATTAACCATGATTTAACAGCTTTTCAGTTAGCCAAGGATACAAAGACTGGGTGGGGCAGGCTGATCTTATATGGCAGTTTTGTGCAGAGGATTAAGTTTCTGAGCTGCAATTACACTTCATCCTGTAGTCCTGGCTTTGATTCTGTAGTCACTGTTTGGTTATGTGATTGTAATCAAGTCATTTGACTGGACTCAAGTCAGATGTTCTTCGTGTTTCACTGTTGCAGTCATCACGTTTGGGTTATCTGCTTGCAGTAGCCCTCAGTCAGCCTTATTAACACAGTCTTGGGTCCTGCGTCTGTTGCTGTCCCTTCTTCCATGACGTCAGGTCATCAGGGATATAAAGCATGCAGCCCACGCCATTACCCCAGTCTGTCTTGCCGCGCAGTGCCCGAAGCAGAAGCAGTTCGCAAGTGCCGTTCGGCCGACAACTGAAATTTTTGTTTTCGAGTTTCAGAATCTAAGTCTTCAACTAAAAGCTAAGTACCCCATTGGGGAAACATTTTCTTGCTCTAAACCGATGTCAGTAAAAGTAAATAATTGCATTACTTGTGGAAAGCAAATACCTCATAAAGATTTTCACTCATACTGTGTTCCTTGCCTAGGCCCTGACCATGACGTACCTCGCTGTCGGTTTTGTGCCTTATTTAAACCACGAACTGTCTGTTGTCAGTATATTTTCGCTTCTAAATATTTTGGTGCTCGTTTCAATTATCCTGATATGTCTTAAGTAAGCTATCCGACTACCGACATTCCGAAAAAGTGCAAAGATAAAGACAGAGACAGGCTGCCTATGTCCAAGACTGCCGACGACGCTTCTCCTAAGCCAATTGCCAGTTTGCTGGTACTCAGTGAGGCACTTTCGCAGCCCCTGATACCCGCTACTTCAGATTCGTAGGCCTCTACTGAGACCCATTTGGAGTCCGCTATGCCGTGAGATGCTTCAACTGTGGAACTTGCGGATGTCTCTACCTTGGATGGGTCCGGAGCCGCTGTGCTGGCACCGGCTTCTGAGGGTGTATTTAGGCCTACTGACTTGCGTTTTAAACCAATGCCATCTTCTTCTTCAAGGCCTAAAACTCGAACCATGCCTAGAAAACTGATGCGCAAACTGCATGGTCAGGCCTCTATGCCTAAAAAACAAATGATAAGAATGGCTGAAGACCTTATTACTTTAATCGGGGGAAGCCAGCCTTCCCCCTCTAAGAGACCTAAGACTGAGTTTGCTTATGATACTTCTGACCAGGATTCTGAATTTTCTGTTTCCTCTGATGACCAGGATTTACCCTTATCTACCTATGAGAATTCTGATGCTGAGGACTCTAGTCCCTCTGCCCCCCCCCCACCCCCACCCCAGAGAATTTCTCTTTTTGTGAAACCTTGCATACTCTCAGGGAGCATTTTCGTTGGGAAAGTCAGGATTTCTCTGATTCTAAAAAGAGGCTTAGGGATTTCTTACTCCTGCCCCAGCACAGGCCTTTAGCCATACCTCCTGTACTGGACATTGTTGATGATGCCTTTTCAGAATCTAGCTTGGGCCCTGACTCTCTGCCTCCTTCTCCCAGAAAACCTGACGGATATTACAGAGTCCCTGATTCTAACAAGTTCCTTTTTAAAAATCCTACTGCGGATCCTGAGACCATTTCTCGGGGACACAAGGGCATTAAAGCTACTACTGCCAGAAATCCTACCCCCTCTGATAGAGACTCCAGGGCGCTGGATAGATGGAGTAAGAAGGTATACACTTCCGCAACTTTGGCCATTAGGGCTTTAAACTGTCAGTTTCATATGTTAAAGTATCAGCAGCATATTATTGGATTGCTTAAACAGAAAATTATGTTGATTCCTGATTGTGCTGAAAATAAGGATTTACAGGATTTACTGCATTCAGCTGAACAAGTTGGAAAACATACTTTGCAATGTGGTTTTGATTCACTAGAGGCTTCTTGCAAGGCTCCTGTAACTGGGTCTGTACTTAGAAGGCATGCTTGGCTTAAGGAGCAATCCTTGCCAGATCATGTTAAAGGGAAATTACTGGATGCTCCCTTAAACCAGGACCGCCTGTTTTGCAGTAAGGCAGAAGAAGTTCTTAAAAAGATGGATGAAAAAGCTAAATCTATGCAAACTGTTAAAGATTTTTTACAAGTACAACCTCCAAGGTTTAGTAGGCATTGGCCTTCCAAGAATTGGTCCTTTCCTGCCTTTTCCAGACCTTCTCAGTCTGAACCCAGATCTAGCAGAGCTCCCAGGCTTCAGTCCCAGGGTACGCACAGGACTAAGCAGTAGGGGGCCTCCACTTCCAAATCTGGGAGTAATAATACCCCCCCCCCCCATGGTAAACGGTCTCAATCACTTCTTTTTAAACTGCCAAGCACTTGTCAACTAACTGACCCTTTGGGGGGAAAGATTGCTTTTCATGCAAAGAACTGGGAACTCATTACCCAGGACAAATGGGTTTTAAATATAATGTCCCAGAGATACAGATTTCACTTCCACTCATTAGCAACACCAAGCGGGTGGCCATAGCTGTCCCCCAAATCAGTGGGCAGAGGCCCAAAAACAAGTACTCTCTCTATTAAGCATGGGGGCTATCCTGTTGGTACCAGAAGAGGAAAAGGGGCAAGGTTTCTACTCAAGACTTTTCCTGGTGCCCAGAAAAGACAAATCATGGCGTCCTATCCTGGACCCGTCTACTCTAAACACCGTTTTAGTGATTCCAAAATTCAAGATGCTGACCCTTCACCAGTTGCTCCCTATACTAGGCAAAGATGCCTGGTAGGCAACACTAGACTTAAAGGAAGCATACCTGCACATCCCAATCAGAGAATCTTACAGAAGATACATACGCTTCAAAGCAGGCTACACACACTATCCATTCTCTGCACTGCCCTTTGGCTTATCTACTGCACCCAGGGTACTCACAAAGTGCCTAGCTCCAGTCATTGCATTTTGCAGACAAAGAAATATTCAAATATACCCATATCTGGACAATTGTCTAATTCAGGCAGAAAGCCAGGACATACTTTTGAATCATCTGGCCTTTGTACAAAGGGTGTTAACTTGTCTGGGGTACACAATAAACGAAAAGAAATCACACCTGGTACCCTGTCAACAAATTATATTCCTGGGAGCAAGCTTGAATACAACTTCCCAGATGGCTTTCCTCACTCCAGAGAAACAAATTAATTTGACAACCTACTTCAAACAAGTGGCCACAAAAACTCTGCCATCTGCAAGACAAATACTGCAAGCCTTGGGGTTCATGGCCTCCTGCATTCTTCTAATTCCGTATGCAAAACTGCATATGAGGAAACTTCAGTGGTATCTAAAAAGCTTATGGTGCCAACGTTCTCAGGATTTTGAAGCAATGATTCCTATCATACCTTGCCTATGCCTAGAGTTTCTTTGGTGGGCAGAGGCCTGCCACCAAAACAAGGGACCACCATTCACACCACCCTCTGCCGCCCAAACCCTAACAACAGACACATCAGATTATGCATGGGGGGGGGCTCATCTGCCCGGGGAAGTGCATTCAGGGCAAATAGAACCCAAATCAAATGCACCTGCATATCAGTCAAAAAGAGATGTTAGCTGTACAGAATGCTCTAACAGCCTTCAAGGACCACATTCTTCCAGGACAATTAATGGTAAAGACGGACAACACCACTGTTATATGGTAGATAAACAAGCAGGGGTGTACAAATTCTTACCCCCTCTGCAGACTAGCCATGGCATTGTGGAGCACAGCCCTGAGCTACCAAGTGCATCTACAAGCTCAATTCCTGCCAGGAAAACTAAATACGCTGGCAGACGAACTTAACAGAAATCTCATGGACCCACACGAATGGAAACTGGAACCAAGGATTTTCAACATGTTGACAAGCAAATGGGGGAGCTCAGATATAGACCTGTTTGCCTCCCCCCAGAACTATCAATTGGACAAATTTTGCACAAGGACTCCCCACAAACAAGCTTAGTGGATGCTCTGTCCTTCAGCTGGAAAAACCTATCAGTTTATGCCTTTCCTCCTCTGCCTCTACTCTCCAAAGTACTACTAGAGATCAAACAATACAAACAAAGGACAATTTTGATTGCACCAGACTGGCCATGCCAACACTGCTACCCCCTATTGCGCAGTGTGGCACTGTTTGCCCCATGGCACCTGCCTCAGACTCCTACCCTATTGTCTCAGCAGGAGAACCAGATTCTACACCCTCTGCTTCAAACTCTCAACCTAGCAGCCTGGCTAATTACTTAATCTCTCCTTTTACCATCCCTCAGTAAACCAGTGATGGATATCATTTTAGCGGCAAGGAAGCCTAGTACTAGAAAATGTTATGCTGAAAAATGGAAAAGATTCTGTGCCTGGAACCAGTCTCAAGGGATGAGCACAGCAGTGCCCAATTTACCTCAGATTTTACAATACTTAACTGAGATGCTTCACAAGGGCCTGTTTTTCTCCTCCATGAAAATTCACTCCTCAGCCATTTCAGCTCATTATAATACAGAACCTCCCCTCTTCTCTCATCCTCTGCTCAAGCAGTTCCTCAGAGGGGCCAAAAATTTACAACCACCCAGGAGAGCTCCAACTCCAGCCTGGGACCTTAACTTTGTATTGTAGAAACTCACTCTTCCCCCTTTTCGAGCCAGCTGCTACTGCAGACTTAAAATTCCCTTCTTGGAAAACAGCTTTTCTCTTGGCAATCACTTCAGCAAGAAGGGTATCTGAATTACAGGCCCTCATGGCAGTGGAGCCTTTCTTCATCTTTCATGCGGACAGGGTGTCCCTCGGGACCAATTCCTTCTTCATGCCCAGGGTGGTATCCAGTGTGGCCCTTAATCAGTCCATTCATTTGCCAACTGTCTTCCCTAATCCACAGAACAAAGGGGAATGGATACTGCACTCATTAGATGTGCACAGACAACTTAGAGTCTACTTGGACAGGACTAAACTTCAAAGGAAATCTGAACAACTGCTGGTGGCATTTGCTGCAGGGGCAGAGGGGAGGGCTATTGCAAAGCAAACCATTTCCAAATGGATAGGCCGTTACATTCATTTCTGCTACAAGCACCATGGAAAACCTATCCCACAGGGGATCAGACCCCACTCAACCAGGGCTGCATCTACCTCTACAGCCTTTCTCAGAGGTGTCCCTACCAGGGACATCCTGGAAGCTGCTACCTGGAGTACTGTATATACTTTCACCAAGCATTACCATCTGCCAATTTTCTCTAAATCTAGAGCTGGCTTTGCCACTGCAGTCTTGCAGGGCCTTATAGCTGGTCCTAATGCTATCTAAATTCCTCCTCCCATCCTTAGCTTTGGGAATCTACCCAAATGTGATGACTGCATTAGTGAAACACGAAGAACATAGTACAGTTGTGCACACTTACCATAAATGTAGATGTTCGAGTGTATTCACTGTTGCAGTCCTGGTTACCCTCCTTCCAGCCCCCTTACTTCTTTTGGCTATACCTCTACTCTCCTTTACTGTGCTCAAAAGCTTTTTGGTGTATTTGCTTTTTTGTTGGAGGTATATCCTTGTATATTTATAGATTTAATTGCTCCCCATTGGGACACCTGACATCTGGGGCAAGAAATACTGATGTAGTGGCGTTGGCTACATGTTTTATACCCCTGACGACCTGACGTCACGGAAAAAGGGACAGCAACTGGCGCAGGATCCAAGACTTTGTTAATCAGGCCGACTGAGGGCTACTGCAAGCAGATAACCCAAATGTGATGACTGCAACAGTGAATACACTCGGACATCTACATTTATGGTAAGTGTACACAACTGTGCTTTCTGTAGAGGCATTTGCGTGTAGCAGATTTACCATTTTAATTAATAAATCAGTCTACTGATGTGTTCTGTTTTTTTCCATGTTTCAGAATGTATGCAACCCATCATTTTTAGTGTTTACCTTAAATGCCTTAGCTTGACTTTTTCTGCTTGACTGTTTTAAGGAGCTTTGCAGCCATTTAGAAGGGTTTTCATGTCCAATGTAACCATTTCTGTTTTAATTTGCTGTGCAGTAACTGCATTTCTTGATGGTACTGTGCAGCTTTGTTAGCATAGAGGGATAAAGTCATGACTGTGACCCAGGCAACTTGTAGTCTTTTAATGACTTGGGTACCTGTTACAGCTGGTGTATGGAGGAGAAGCATAACTATCATACTGAGAGTGAAGTGGCCTTGGTCATGAGATGTCATACTCCTCAGAGAACAGATGGCAAGGTGCAAAGTAGCCCTGGGTCCTGCATTTTGCTTCCCAAGCCAGACGGTGCGTCTCTTGCAGTTACAGGTGCATGGAAGCATGCACTTACATAGGAAAGATGTAGTTATCCCTACAGTGTCCAAGAGAGAGGTTAGAACCATAATACAAATGCCCCAATACTAATATGCCAGAAGAAGAGCAGCCATTGCGTTGGTTGTCTGGATGGTGACTTCTCTGAATATCTCTTTTCTTTGTGCTAGGGAGAATGTACAGAAAGAGTAAGCTCTAGGATGATGAGAGGAGGTCTGATAATTTGCAGGCATGATGATCAAAAATGTAGAAAAAATTCTGAATACTTAACTTTTAAGTGTAATGTTTAAAACTACTCCTATTAAGTCTGTACTGTTGATCATTGCCAACTAATCACAGATCTGGGTATAGCCGCCTAAGGCATGCTTGTTATCCTCAGTTCTTCTGTTATTCCAGGGAATGCTTTTAAAATTGTGTGACTACAGATCCACGTGCCAGCCTAGTTGCAGTGTCATTTTTGCTGACATGACATTATTTAATACCCCCCATACACACACACAACTTTTCTTTCCAGCCTGCTCGCTCTCATGTAACCAGGCCTTTCACTTATCTATAAGGAAACCAAATGGATTAATGAAAACACAGTAGGATAAACCCTACTTGTTCTATATTCACTGGTTTAGTTATCAAGTTAAAGAATATTTGCTGAGCTGGTTCAAAGCAAGCATGGTTTAACAATGTTCTACTTGATGGCATTCCTCAAGTGCATTTCTCACTAGCTACTCTGCTAGGATGTTTTCTTTTGCACTTCATAACCCCTGTTGCCCCCCTTGTATCCTCACTATCATTATATACAGTTCCTAGCTTCCCCGTGTGCTTTTAATCAGACTTCTCATCTTTACAGAGGAAAGGCTATGTGATTTTTTTTTTTTTGCTAGAACATTCATGTTTGCAAAAGGCATTTATCTTTTCGCCTAGTCACCAAAGGGGAAAACATACTACTAAAGCACAAGGAGTGATGGATGGATTTATAGTATAGTGCTAAACCTTGACATACAGCTTCATTCTGTCATTGTATCTTCAGCTTCAGTTCATCCAGGTCACATATTTATATGTGGACATCTAACCACCACAGAGAAGAAAAGTCCACGTCATCACTTTTTGTTTTGCTGATGGAAAGTCATCCCTAAATATGGGTATCTAACTGTATGCTGCTCTGTAGTTTCTCTTGTACTGATAAGCTATATTAAGTAATTTTTTCAGATTGAGATCCACATTATTCATTGTAGGTGTCTGTAATTAATTGTTAAATTGTTGCTGTCTCTTTATAGAGCTCAATTTTGTCTGCTACCTTCTTGCCCAAGGTTCAGTTTGTGCTCTCAAGTTCCTAATTCTTTCCAGTACATTCCATTTTGCTCTTGGACCCTTTCATGTCCTGCAAATTATTTTTCTGCAGATTTCTTAGTATCACTTTTTACTCAAGCATTTATATATTTATGCATAAAGCTGTATTTGCTGTATCAAGCAAAATTATCTGTTAAACTTGCTGCCAGTTTTGCCACTGCTCAGTGTCTGATTAGATGGTAAATGGTTTGAGGTAGTACAGAGTTGATAAAGCCAGTGGAGATTAATTGGTTATTCTGTCTGACATCTTCTTTTGCAGTATTCTCTGTGTCTGCTGATCATTTCTTTACTTCTCCCTCTGATTTTACCATATCTGAGGTAAAGGTAGTTCTTGTTAATTGCAGATCTTTAAATATGTTTGAGTGGGCTTCATCTCTAGAATAGAGAGCCGCCAATATTAGGATGGCTGTGCAGCCTTTGATAGCCTTGAACATGGCAAAAACAAAAATACACTGGTTTAACCCCCAGCATTCCTTTAGAATTGGTCTAACAAACTCTATCAAATACTATACACGTTACAGACTTGAGAACCTGAGGCATTGTTGCTGTACTGGAGGTCAGAAGTACAGTGATCACAGAGCCCCCATTTTCTACTGTAGTACATATCAAGATATCCATTTGGTTGAAGACTGTCCTCAAATTTTGAGGACTGTTTATTTTCTGTCTGACTTTGCCAGGATTTCATGAGGCACAGAAGCACATTCGACAACCTTACCCACTATGATCAGCAGTACCTTATGCATACATACTGTCACATGCTCATTTATACTGTGTATAAACAGGAAATGCTCAGTTCCTCTTAAGCAGGTTGTATACGGCCATCTGTCTTCAACAGTACATTTAATTTTTCCAAATAATCTGGTATTTGAACTCACCAGTTCCTGTAGGTGATATGCAGAAACACACCTTGTGGACTATTATATTTTTGCATAGTAACTTTAAATGTTTTCTGCAATGATACACTGCTTGTTAACTATTTAAAAGGTTGCCATCCATGTTGGTGAGTCCCATAATGCGGTGACTGAATTGCTAGAAATCTGGACATACGTATACCAAGTCCAAGATTACCATTTCTTGGAATATTCCCTTTTCTCCTAGGCATGGCAATCTTAGAAGTTAGTATGTACAAGTTCAGGTGGGGTGCAGGGAGGATTTTCTTTGTGTTTCACTGTTGCAGTCATCACATTTGGGTTATCTGCCTGCAGGTAGCCCACAGCCAGCCTGAATACCAGAGTCTTGAATTTCTTCGTCGGATTCTGTCACTTCTTCCATGACGTCAGGTCATCCGGGGTATAAAACATGCAGCCAACACCATTACATCAGTCTTTCTTGCTGCGAGGTGCCCAAAGCCTTAGCAGTTCGCAAGTGCCGGTCGGCCGACTCCTGAAATTTTTGTTTTCGAGTTTCAGAACCGAAGTCTTCAAAAAAGCTAAGTACCCCATTGGGGATCCTTTTTCTTGTTCTTAACCGATGTCAGTAAAAGTTAACTATTGTATTACCTGTGGAAAGCAGATACCTCATTAAAGATTTTAATTCGTACTGCATTCCTTGCTTAAGCCCAGACCACGACGTCCCTCTCTGTTGGTTTTGTGCCTTGTTCAACCCCCGAACTATTCTTCGGGCTATATTTGCAGCAAATTATTTTGGTACTCGGTATAACTATCCAGAAATGGCTTTGGTAAGCCATCCGACTACTGATATTCAGAAAAAAACGTAAGGATAAAGACAGAGACAGACCACATAGGTTCAAAACTGCCGATGACGCTACCGTTAAGCTAGTCACCAGTTCGCCGGTACTCAGTGAGGCACTTTTGCAGCCCCTGATACTCACTACTTCAGATTCGCAGGCCTCTACTGAGACCCATTCGGAGTCCAGTATGCCGCGAGATGCTTCTTCGACTATGGAACCTGCGGATGTCTCTACCTTGGTTGAGTCCAGAGCCGCTGTGTAGGCACTGGCATCTGAGGGTGTATTCAGGCCTACAGACTTGCATTTTAAACTGATGCCGTCTTCTTCATCCAGGCCCAAAACTCGACTCGTGCCTAGAAAACCAACGTCCAGACCACGTGCTCAGGCCCATATGCCTAAAAAACAAATGCTTAGAATGGCTGAAGACCTTATTACCTTAATTAGGGGAAACCAGCCTTCCCCCTCTAATAGACCTAGAACTGATTTTCCTTCTGATCAGGAATCTGATATTTCTGTTTCTTCTGATTACCAGGACATGCCCTTATCTACCTGTGAGGATTCTAATGCAGAGGATTCCATTCCCTCTGCTTCCCATCCAGAAGATTTTTCTTTTGGTGAAACCTTGCACACTCCTTAGGGAGCATTTCCGCTGGGAAAGCCAGGATTACTCTGACTCCAAAAAGAGGCTTAGGGAATTCTTACTCCTCCCTCAACACAGGCCTTTAGCTATCCCTCCTGTTCTGGACATTGTAGATGATGCTTTCTTGGAACCTAGCTTTCCCCAGACACTTTACCTCTAGCTCCCAGAAAACCTGACTGGTATTACAGAGTACCTGACTCTTACAAGTTCCTCTTCAAGAATCCTACTGCGGAACCAGAGACCATTTCCCAAGGACCAAAGGGCATTAAGGCTACTGCTGCTAAAAACCCTAACCCTTCTGATAGAGATTCTAGAGCCTTGGACAGATGGGGTAAGAAAGTATATACTTCTGCTACTTTGGCCATTAGGGCTTTAAATTGCCAGTTTCACATGTTAAAGTACCAGCAGCATATTATGGGGTTGCTTAAACATAAAATTGTGTTGATTCCTGACTGTGCTGAACACAAAGAATTACAGGATTTAATGCATTCTGCAGAACAACTTGGTAAACATACTTTGCAATGTGGTTTTGATTCTTTAGAAGCATTTTTCAGGGCTGCTGTCACTGGGTCTGTACTTAGAAGGCATGCTTGGCTTAAGGAGCAAAACTTGCCAGATGTTAAGTTGTCAATCTCGCCTTCATTCTTGCTGGATGGGTTCGGAGCCGATCCTCGGCTCCGACTCGGCACTTGCTTTAGCTCGAGAACTCCTTTTACCAGCTCGAGGCAACCCTATATCCCATGATGCAAGGCGGAACTACCTCAGATCTCGTTTGCCGCTTAGCGAAAGAGGTCTCCTTTGCCAGCTGAGGTAAGTTTTTTCTTGTTAAAGAAGAAAAAGTTCAGTTAGGGGTTTATTTTTTCCCTTTAGTGTTAGATTAGCCTGTACTTAGTTACAGCCCACCCTATTCCCTTCCTTTTAAACTTTTATAATAGTTTTCAGTTTAAAGTTTTAGTCAGGCCTAGTTCCCCAAGTTATTCCCTTCCTGTGTGTCTGTGTAGGGATTAAGTTGTGTGTTTGTGGGGACTGTTTGTGTCTATCCTTTTAGGATGTCTAGAGAAGGCAAGGTCTCAGGCTTCAAGAAGTGTGACCAGTGCTGTCAGAAAATGTCCCTGACAGGCGGTCACACTTCTTGTGTGTATTGCCTGGGGCCTTTGCACCTGCAGGACTCCTGTGCGTTGTGTCATGCTTTTAGCCAGAGAGTCCTGCAGGAAAGGAGGAACAAATTAATCCTCCGAGGTTTACTTAAACCTGAAGGTTCTCCTCCTAAGCCAGGGGCAGGAAAACCTCTTAAGCCACCGAAGGTTCAGGCTACAGTGTCCAAGCCTCCTCCGGTGGCTCCGGCTCCGTCGGAGCCGATATCGGCTCCGGCTGGAGTCGATACTTCTTCTGTTAGAGTAGTGGGTTCGGTGCCGACCGGCTCCGATACCCTGACTACTGTGGCCTTGTCGGCGCCGACACTTTATCCAGCATCGGAGCCGAGATATCCTCGGCTCCATCTGGGGTTCAAGGGACTTCGGCTCCGATGGCTTCGACCCGTAAGAGATCCCGGTCCCCTTCGATACTAAGTATTCACTCGGCTCCGGGATCTCCTCTTTGTCGGAGCGGAGCCATCGAGCCGATCTTGAGATCTTCCAGGCTGTCTGACCACGATTTGGAGAGGGTGGTAAGCAGGCTGTTGAAGTCTCAGGCACTGGCCCAAATGCTCTATAGCCCGTCTCAACAGACTTCGGCTATAGCCCCGATCCTTGAGATTCCTCCTCCGACTCCACACCAGAGTTCGGAGCCGGAGCTTCTTGGGACAGCGACTGTTTCGATGCCGGAGCCGATACATCCTTCGGCTCCATCGTCTTCGGCTCCGATCTCCTCCTTGAGACCTTCCTTGGAGGGATCCGGTCGTCGGGTTTCCACTGTCGGCTCCGAGGGGGCTAGTGGCATCGGACCATTGTCCGACCCCACTCTCCCTCTCGGGGCTTCGGCTTTGGTAAGTTCGGTGCCGACATTGGCCTCGGAGCCTTCTCTCTCCTTGGAGCCGACCATTCCTGTTTCTTCGGAGCGGGTGTGTTCAGGTCTCCCGGGGAGAGGAGCCTTTGAGGTGATGAGGAGTGTCCTGGCCTCTGAGCCTGGTCAACGGTCTATCCCTCTAGCTCCTCCCTCATCAGTGCCTGCAGATGCCTCTTGCCAGCCTCTTGCTCTCAGGCCCAGGGATCCATCGCCCCAGGTTTCCCCACTGGGAATTTCCTCCTCTTCCGAGGTTTCTCCTGACCCTGCAGGGGAACCCCCTCGGAAGAGGACGTGTAAGAGGAAACACACAGACTCCCCTGAGTCTACTACATCTGATACCGACTTAGATGAGTCGGAGGGTTCCCACGGTCCCCTCTGAGGATGACACATTTTCAGACATCCTTGAGCTCCTCAACCAGAGGAGAACTTGGCTCTCCATTGACCCCTCCGAGGATGAGACGGTATACCTGGAGGCTTTGGATCCCGACCCTCCACCTCCTGGATGTCTCCGCCTTCGACCCACTCATGCAGGTAGTGGCTCGAAGGCGTGGCTCCAGATTCTGTGGAACCTGTCCCCAGGAGACCATCCAAGTTCATCACGGCCCCTTCGGATAAACAGTTCCTGTCCAAAGGTGTCTCTGTGGATGCTGTGGTGGTAGCGGCCACTAAGAAGGAACTGGCGGATCCTTCAGTACCTGTCCATCCTCCTAATAAGGATTCTAGGACCATGGACAGGTATGGAAAAGCGGATGTTTTCTTCAGCGACCTTTGCTATGCGTTCGCTGAATTACCTTTGTCACTTCACCAGGCTTCAACGAGATATTCTCAAGGAACTGGGAGAAGTAGTCCAGGATCCTTCTGCTGCTGGGGCTCAGGAAAAGATTGCCTCTCAGCTTGCTATCCTGAATTCCATATCTAACTCCTCCATGCGGCCCATATCTTATGCGGCCGATGGAGCGAGCAGGGCCGCAGGCACAGGTGTTGCTCTTAGACGCCAAGCCTGGATGCGGCTGTGTAATTTTGCGGACCCCTTTAAGGCGTCCTTCACCAACACCCCCTTTGACGGTTTGGCTTTGTTCGGACCTCAGGTGAAGGATACTTTGACCAGATGTGAACAGGACGGTAAAACTCTTTCTGCCGTTGGAGTCCAGTTTTCCACTCCTTCTAGACCATATCCCAAGGGTCAGAAGGGGGGGAAGATGTGGTTCCGTAAAGCCCAAGGAGCTACACCGGACACACGTGGTCAGTTTACCCCCAGAGGCAGAGGGGGTAACAATAATACACGCCGCCCTAGAGGCAGGGGGGGTCCTCAGAACCAGGGCAACAGGGAGTCTCTTCCTGAGAAGCCCTTTCAGCATCCCTGAGGTGTTGCCCGACTGTCCACCCTTGGAGGCAGTCGGGGAAGAATTTCGCTGTACCCAGTAGCCTGGCAATCCCTATCCCAAGAGAAGTGGGTACAGTCGATCATATCCGAGGGTTACAAAATCCCCTTGAAGGTTTCCGTACCTCTACAATCCCTTCCAGACATCTCACCCGGTCAAAGGGATTTGGCAAGACAGGAAGTTTCAAAACTCCTGGAAAAAGAGCCATCCAAACAGTGCCGGCAGACCAAGTAGGATCCGGCTTCTACTCAAGATTCTTTTGGTCCCCAAAGGACGGAGATTGGAGACCAATACTAGACCTAAGCAGACTAAACAAGTCTGTCAAAAGGCAAGATTCGGATGGTCACGCTGCAATCCATTCTGCCCTTTCTGGGCAAGGACAACTGGATGTGCTCTATAGACCTTCAAGATGCGTACTATCACATAAAGATTCACAGGCGCTCCAGAAGGTTTCTCCACTTTCGGCTGGGAGCCAGTCATTACCAATTCAGAGCACTGCCCTTTGGCCTCACTTCAGCCCCAGAGTGTTCACCAAATGCATGGCAGTGGTCACAGCTCATCTGAGACGTCGAGGATTCCAGGTGTTTCCTTATTTGGACGACTGGCTCCTCTCCGCCACCTCCAAGCATCAGCTTCTCTGGTGCAGGGACTACACCCCAGAGCTTTGCAAGAGTCTAGGAATTTCGGTAAATTTGAAAAATCCTCTCTGCTGCCTTGCCAATCTATCACCTTTATAGGCAGAGTTAAATACCGTCAAAATGTTAGCCAGGCTAACAGATCAAAGGATTCTGGACATCCAGAAATTTGTTCAGCTTCTGTTACAAAGCAACAAGATCAAAGCCAGGTTTGTCTTGAAAGTTCTAGGCCTAATGGCTGCGGCCATTGTTCTTCTTCCACTGGCTCGCTTCCACATGCGTCTCCTGCAGTGGATGTTATTCACGCAGTGGTCGTACCACGATCTGCCCATGAGGCACGAAATCTTGGTAACACAGTCGTGCAAGGCTCATCTACGATGGTGGATATCTTCCCCTCTTCTTCATCAGGGCCGACCCTTTGTTCCCCCTCCTCCAGTTGCCACAGTCACCACGGATGCCTCTCTGATCGGGTGGGGGGGGCATTATCAGGGCAGGATGGTCCACGGGACGTGGCAACCCATAGAATACCACCTGCACATAAATGTCCTGGAGATGAGAGCAGTGCTTTTAACGTTGCAAGCCCTCGACGACTTTCTTCCCACAGGGACTATTGCAGTACAGACGGACAACATGTCCGTGGTCTGGTACATCAACAAACAGGGCAGAACCAGGTCCTATCCCTTATGTCGAGAAGCTCTCAGACTTTGGCAATGGGCGATCTCTTCTCAGCGGTTTCTGATAGCAACGCACATCCCTGGCAGGTCCAACCTATTGGCGGACAGGCTAAGCAGATCTATTCTGATGCCTCACGAGTGGTCTCTCAATCAATCTGTAGTGGATCAGATTTTTCTGAAGTGGGGCACCCCTTGTTGCGATCTTTTTGCTACCCCTCAAAACAGCAAGTGCCCAGATTACTTCACACTATTTCCTCTTCCAGGCCAACCCTTGAGAGACTCTCTAACCCAGGATTGGCCTCGGGGACTTCTTTATGCTTTTCCTCCCTTTCCATTGATTCCACAAGTCATTCAGAAAGCCACCGTTTGAGAGCCAAATTGATCCTCATTGCTCCATATTGGCCTCGACAAATTTGGTTTCCGTCTCTACATCATCATCTTCTGGTGCAGCCCTGGCATCTGGACCCAGTTCGGATCTTTTGATCCACCAGTCGGGTCAGCAGCACCGGGCCATTCATTCTCTCAACCTCACTGCTTGGTTGCTCCACTTCCTTCCTAGCCAGGCTACCAATGATTTCTGACTCAGTCAGAGACATTTTAGTGTCTTCTTTAAAGTCGTCCACTAGAACTGTTTATGCTAGCAAGTGGCGACGTTTTTCGATTTGGGCAAACGCCAGAAATATTGATCCTTTTACCGCTCCTGTACATTCTGTTTTGGATTTCTTGGCGGAGGTTTTTCATTCGGGATCTTCGTCATCTACAGTCAAAGTACAACTGGCTGCTATTTCCAAGTATCATGTTGGCTTGCATGACAATAACATCATGTCTCATAGGTTATGCAAAGCCTTTTTAAGAGGAGTTTTCTCCTAAAACCGCCTGTGAAACATCCTCCTCCGCAATGGGATCTAAACTTAATGTTGGCATCCCTAATTCTACCTCCTTCGAACCGTCTGCTACGTGTTCTTTAAAGTTATTGACGTGGAAAACTATATTTTTACTGGCTGTTACTTCTGCAAGAAGAGTTTCTGAGATTCAGGCCCTCTGTATTCGTTCACCTTATCTGTTTTTTCATAAGGATAGGGTTTCGCTCAGAACTAACCCTTCCTTTCTTCCCAAGGTTGTATCTCAAACCAATATTAACCAATCTATTGATCTACTAGTTTTCTTTCCTAACTATTCTGACAGAGCTGAACAGAAGCTGCATTTTTTGGATGTTCATCGTCAGCTCAGGTACTACTTGCATAGGACTAAACAAATTAGAAAATCAGACCAATTGTTTGTCTCCTATGCAGAAAACAGGTTAGGTCTTCCAGTTTCTAAAGTGACCTTATCTAGATGGTTGACTTCCACCATTTCCTATGTGTACTCTCTAAGGGGCAAACAACTATCTTCTAAGCCAAAAGCACATTCGACCAGGAGTCTATCCACTTCTGTAGCCTTTCAGGATAGACTTCCCATTGACACTATTTGTGCAGCAGCTACTTGGGCCACGCCTCATACCTTTGTGTCTCATTACAAGTTGGATTTGACCTCCAGAGATAGGGCCAGTTTTGGTTCCACAGTTCTCAAGAGTCTGTTCCATTGAGCCACCGGGATACAGGTGCTAGGGCCGGTCCCATGCAGCAAGAATGAAGGGGAGATTGACAACTTAACATTTAGAAGTTAGGTACGTACCATAACGTTCCATGTTAGTTGTCTTCTCTGCTTCTTTCTTCGTCCCTCCCTCCTTCCCCTGGCCTGGACAGATCTTGGAGAGTTCCTATTAGATTGCTTCCTCTGGAGCATTGTTATGAGGACTTCTTTTAGGAACCATGGTTCCTAATTATGTTAGGATAGTCTTTAGCAGGGTCAGTTAGCTGCCAAACGAGATCTGAGGTAGTTCCGCCTTGCATCATGGGATATAGGGTTGCCTCGAGCTGGTAAAAGGAGTTCTCGAGCTAAAGCAAGTGCAGTCGGGCCGAGGATCGGCTCCGAACCCATCCAGCAAGAAAGAAGGCGAGAGAAGACAACTAACATGGAACGTTATGGTAGGTACATAACTTCTAATTCATGTTAAAGCTAAATTACTGGATGCTCCCTTAAACCAAGACCGCCTGTTTGGCAACAAAGCAGAAGTCCTCAAAAAGATGTAAGAAAAAGCTAAATCTATGCAAACTGTTAAAGATTTCCTGCAAGTACAGCCTCCCTGATTTAGTAGTCATTGGCCTTCAAAGAACTGGTCCTTTCCAGCCTCTTCAGTCCAAACCCAGGAGCAGCAGACCACCTAGGTTACGGTCTCAGGCTACGCACAGGCCTAAACAGTTGGGGGGCTTCCACTTCTAAAGCAGGGAGTAGTAAGACACCCCCCTACGGAAAAAAATGACACAATAACTTAACCCTTCCAAGCCCTGCTCAACTGCCTTCTCCCTTAGGAGGAAAGCTCACTCTGCATGCAAAAAACTGGGAACTCATTACCCAGGACAAATGGGTTTTGAATGTAGTTTCCCAAGGATACAGATTCCACTTCCACACCCTACCAACCCCAAACGGTTGGCCAGACCTACCCCCAAATCAGTGGGCAGAGGCTCTACAGTAGGTTCTCTCTCTTCTGAGTATCAGGGCTATTCAACCTGTCTCAGCAGAAGAATGGCAACAAGGTTTTTATTCAAGACTTTTTTCCTGGTACCCAGAAAAGACGGCTCCTGGCATCCTATCCTGGACCTCTCTATGCTAAACATCTTTTTGGTAATCCCAAAATTCAAAATGCTAACACTTCAACAGCTGCTTCCCATGCTAGGCAAATATGCCTGGTTAGCAACCTTAGACTTAAAGGAAGCTTACCTGCACATTCCAATAAGGGAATCTTGCAGGAAATACCTACGCTTCAGGGCAGGCTTCATGCACTATCAGTTCTCTGCACTTCCCTTTGGCTTATCTACTGCGCCCAGAGTATTCACAAAGTGTCTAGCTCCAGCCGTTGCATTTTGCAGGCAGGGAAATATTCAAATATACCCATACTTGGACGATTGTCTGCTTCAGGCAGAAAGCCAGGACTTGCTATTAAAACATATGGCATTCGTAAAGAAACTTCTAACCTCACTGGGGTACACCATAAATGAAAAGAAATCTCATCTAGTACCCTGCCAACAGATTGTATTCCTGGGAGCAAGCTTGAACACAACTTCCCAGATGGCTTTCCTCACTCCAGAGCAACAAGTTTATTTGACAACCTACTTCAAACTACTGGCCACAAAGACCCAACTATCTGCAAGGACAATTCTGCAAGCCCTGGGGTTCATGGCCTCTTGCATTCTACTAATTCCATATGCAAGACTGCATATGAGGAAACTACAATGGTATCTAAAAAGCCTATGGTATCAACATTCTCAGGACCTGGAATCAATGATTCCTATCATTCCTTGTATAAAGATAGAGTTCCTTTGGTGGGCAGAGACCTGCTGCCTCAACAAGGGGCTCCCTTTCACTCTACCCCTGCCGCCCATACCTAACAGATGCATCAGACTATGCATGGGGGGCTCACTTGGCATGGCAGTGCATTCAGGGCAAATGGAACCTGAGACAGATGCACCTGCATATCAACCAAAAAGAAATGTTAGCTGTACAGAATTCCCTGACAGCCTTCAAGGACCACATTCTTCCAGGGCTATTATTGGTAAAGACAGACTACACCACTGTTATGTGGTACATAAACAAGCACGGGGGAACCACTCGTACCCTCTCTGCATACTAGCCATGGCTCTGTGGAACACAGCCTTGAGCTACCAAGTGCACTTACAGGCTCAGTTCCTGCCAAGCAAGCTAAACTCTCTGGCAGATGACCTAAGAAGAAATCTCATGGAAACTGGAAATAAAAATATTCAACCTCTTGAGGAACAAATGGGGAACTCCAGAGATAGACCTGTTTGCCTCTCCTCAGAACTAACAATTGGACAAATTCTGCACAAAGACCTCCCACAGTCAAGCTTGGAAAGTGGATGCCCTGTCCTTTACCTGGGAAAGCCTCTCAGTTTATGCCTTTCCCACTCTGTTTCTCCTCTCAAAGGTTCTGCTATAGATCAAACAGGACAAGCCAAGGACAATACTGATTGCACCAGACTGGCCACGCCAGCATTGGTACCCCCTCTTGCACAGTATGACACTGCTGGAACCATGGCAACTGCCTCAGACCCCTTCCCTGCTGTCCCAGCAGGCGGGCCAGATTCTGCACCCTCAACTTCAAACCCTGAACCTTGCAGCCTGGCTAATTCCTTGAGGTCTCCAATAGCACCCCCTCAGGAAGCAGGTGCTAGATGTCATTCTGGAGGCAAGGAGGCTAGTACTATAAGTTTTCTGCTGAGAAGTGGAAAAGATACTGTTCCTGGAGCCGGACTCAGGGGATGGGCACAACGGTGCCCAGCTTACCTCATATACTTCGGTACTTAACAGAAATGCTCCACAAGGGCCTAGCCTTCTCTTCAATTAAAATTCATGCCTCTGCCATTTCAGCACATTATAATACTGAACCACCCCTCTTCTCTCACCCCCTGCTAAAGCAATTCCTCAGAGGGGCCAAAAATTTAAGACCCCCCCCCTCCCCCAGGAGAGTCCCTACTCCAGCGTGGGACCTTAACTTTGTATTGGAAAAGCTCACTCTCCCTCCCTTTGAGCCAGCTGCAACCGCAGAGTTGAAATTCCTTTCTTGGAAAACAGCCTTCCTTCTAGCCATCACTTCAGCAAGAAGAGTGTCTGAATTACAGGCCATCATGGCAGTGGAGCCCTTCATTATCTTCCATGCAGACAGGGTTTCCCTCAGGACCAATCCTTCCTTTATGCCCAAGGTGGTGTCTAGTGTGGCCCTAAATCAGTCCATTCATTTGCCCACCTTTTTCCCGAATCCACAAAACAGAAGAACGAATACTGCACTCTTTGGATGTGCACAGACCACTTAGATTTTATTTGGACAGGACTAAGCCTCTCAGGAAATCTGAACAGCTGCTAGTTGGCTTTGCTGCAGGGGCAGAGGGGAAGGCCATTTCAAAACAAACCATTTCTAAATGGATAGCCCATTGCATTAATTTCTGCTATAATCACCATGGAAAACCTACCCCACAGGGGATAAGATCACATTCCACCATGGCTGCATCTACCTCTACAGCCTTTCTCAGAGGAGCCCCTACCAGGGACATCCTAGAAGCTGCTACCTGGAGCTCTGTACATACCTTCACCAAGCATTACCACACGCCTGTTTTTTCCAAATCCAGAGCTGGCTTTGCCACTGCAGTCTTGCAAGGCTTAATAGCTGGCCCTAATGCTCTCTAACTTCCTCCTCCCTTCCTTAGCTATGGGAATCAACCAAAATGTGATGGCTGCAACAGTGAAACACGAAGAACATAGTACAGTTGTGTACACTTACCATAAATGTAGATGTTCGAGTGTATTCACTGTAGCAGTCCTGGTTACCCTCCCTCCAGCTCCCTGACTTCTCTTGGCTCTACCCTTCCGTCTTGTTTGGTGTAGTTAAGCTTTCTGGTGTGTTTGTTTTTTGTTGGGGGTGTACCATAACATATAATTGCTTCCCATTGTGAGGGCACCTGACATCAGGGGCAAGAAAAGCTGATGTAATGGCATCGGCTGCATGTTTTATACTCATGACAACCTGACGTCATGGAAGAAGAGACAGCATCCGAAGAAAAAATCCAGGACTCTGGTATTCAGGCCGGTTGAGGGCTACCTGCAGGCAGATAAACCCAAATGTGATGACTGCAACAGTGAATACACTCAAACATGTACTTTTATGGTAAGTGTACACAACTGTACTATTCCTCCTCCAGCAAGAAATAAGTATAAAGGAGGAGAGCAGTGTTCTGTATTTGCTATTCTCCTGCATTGTCATTATTATTATTTTTTCAGCATGACAGGATTTGTTATTTCGAGTCCCGATATTTCAGTAAGGAGCCCACTGCTCACATCTAAAACAGCATATATAAAGCTATTGTAGCCTCTGTCAAGTATCAGAAGTATTGGTTCTGCAACAAAGATGCGTCACTTATTGTGATGTTACTTTAAGCTTCTTGGTTTCTTAACCTTCTGCAAAATTCTACGCCCTAGATTTGATAGTATTCTGTGGCATCTGGGAGGTAGATGTATTGTTAAGTTCCCTTTTAGGTCTATAGTTTGTTTTATTCTGTTTTATTTAGCAAAGTTCCCATTCTTTTATTCATGCTTGACCACACAAATCACCTCTCGCTCTCTTTCATTTGTAACACTAACACTGACTTTGTCTGAAGATGGATAAGGAGGATAGCTGTAGGAGTACAAATATCTTTTGGCATAAGCTTTCAGTATGGCATTTGTTGATTGCAGTTGGCTGTTTTATTTCTCCCACATAGGACTCTGTAAATGTAAACAAACAGTGGTAATAAATTGCAAAAATAAGACAAATTGATCCCCCAAGGTGGTACAAGTTGCTGGATGTTTTCTAAGAGGAAAGCTAGGAAAATGAACTTTACAAATGCAGAAAACAAATGTAAGAAGACTGCAGACCTGGAAGTGTTAGGATTTGAACTAAGAGTCTAGTGCTGGAGAAAAAATAGAAATAGATTCAGTGTCCTCGTAAGACCAGATTGATAAAAGTGAAGTGAAGGGAAGTATGCACACTTAGTGGCACCTTGGAAGACCGTATAAAAGCAATAGTAAGACAGTGGTGGAACTAGACTGTACACTTAGTAAACATGCATGCAGATTTTAACTACAAGATGTCCAAAGGAAAGAAGGTGAACCTAGAGGAAAAATGGCCAAGTATGAATCTGCGCAAAAGGAGATGAAGGAAATGTTAGTTTACATGAAAGATGAGTCATAAAGGAGAATATGACTTTCATAGATGTACCAGTAGAGATTGAGGGTACAAATGTAATAGTGTTTATGAAAAAAAAAAAAACAATTAATCAAATGAGCTGTTATTCCTGTGCAAGATGCATTAATTGGGCGAGTGCACTAAGTGTTCACTCTCAGCTATGTAACAAGGAAAAAAATGGAGTGCCAGTTAAATTTTAGACTTTTCAACAAAGAGACGATTTTGCCCAGACTGCAGTAAAAGAAAAACTACTGAGGCAAGGGGGAAACGGTGTTTATAGATGAGAATTATTCTGGATGCACACGCAGTAGAAGGAATACATTTATTCCAGTGATGCAACTCTGTCAAGGACTTGGATTCAAGGTGTTTTATATAGCTATGTTTAAATTGAGATTGAAAACATTTTACTTGGCTACCTTTAAAGTGTTCTTCACAAATGGTGTTAAAACGTTCATGAACTGGGAGCCAGAAGAATGAAAAGAATTCCAAGGGAAATGATAAAAAGCCAGGGTGAGGCAGGGATGCAGTGGCTGTGCAATTCTGGAAATGCTGTTGATCTAAAGGGAATGAATGGCAGCCCTTCAGCTGTTTCCCCTCCTCAGGAAGATGATGGAGGAAAAAAAAGTAGCGCAACCAGTAACTAAGATGTTAAGCAATGCAATAGAAAAGCAGCTACTGCCCGTGATCTAAAAATTTAATTCAGTGGAGGATGAATTGTAAAGTATCACTTCCTTCAAGATGGTATTCATGTTCATGAAGTGGACTTTTTGTGTGTCAAATTCATGCTGCGAATGTGGTAATACGTTTCTTAATTGTATAGCCAGGTGATGAATGCGTTAATGTTAAAAGCTTAATGTGCTAAATAACTTTTTCTTTGAAAAAATATATTATAGTTAACTCAGCTTTGTGGCAGTTACTTGTATAGTTTTTCATTCACTGAAAATGATGAATGAAATGGGTGCATTTGAGGTAAGGGAAGGCGTTGGTGGAAGTATGGATCTTTCCCAGCATCAACAAGTTATGTCAGAGACTATTAGCATTTGTAATGCAAGCTGTCTAGACTGTTAGTGATTCATGGTTAAACCGGTGATATCTGAGTAATGCCTTCTAAACACTTTAAAAAAGAAATGGCCACAGGAAAGCACAATGTAGTACTTTGAGAGAGGAAAAAAGACAGTGTGTGGAATGCATATAAGCAGAATCAAAGTCTAAGCAAAGAAAAGAAAGGAAACACTCTGGAGTAAGAAAATGTACTATAAAATAAAAAAGAAGCTGCTGAGTAGCCTGATGCAGAAGGAAGGTGGAGTAAAAGACAGGAGTCCTAGTTTATTTGTATTTTTATTTTTTCCTTTACAAAACCCTGAACAGTAATTAACAATAAATTAATAATAAATAAAAATAAGAAAGAATAAAACAGTACAAATAACAGAAAATAACTTGTCAACCAACTACACGATTTAGGCCAATTCAAAGCCTGCCTAAAGTCAGCTAGTACAGGACACTTGCAACTAGTGAGGAGACTGATAATGGAAATTGCAAAAGCTAGATGTTTCAACATTTACCTACGGTATTACTAGTAGACCCTCAGGGGCTGAGCAAAATATCCATACTTGGCAGTAGGGCATGATGATCTCCATCAAATAGCAGGGTCCCAGGTGGTGAATGGACAAATAAACTAATTCTAGTATCTTAAAATAATCCTGCAACAAATGGGAAATTGAAGGCTGCACAGTACCTGTGTAATATGTTGGTAATGAGATGTACAGGTAAGTAGACTTGCTACGGAGTTCTGTACCATCTGTAACTGATCCAGTTCAGAGATGGTCACAAGTAAAGTATATTGTAGTCCAGTCTAGAGGAGACATAGACATAAACAACAGCCAGGAGATCAGATTGGGTTATAAGTTGATTTATCCTGATGTCCTTCAGGTGGAAACAGGACAAATTCACGTCTGACATTTGTCCTTAAACGTCAACGGAGTCATTAACACCAAGATTCCTTATCTGGCTAACAAATTTAAGTGTATCCCACCATATAAGATATAATTAGGTAATGGTAAGGCAGAGGAATTTCTCAAGGTTTTATGAACTGCCAAGGCTTCCATCTTTTTGTTGTTTAATTTAAGATGATTTCTTTATTAGCCAAGTATGTATGGCTTGCTTGCAGGTCATCAGCCAGGGAATATTAATGGTCTCTTCCTGAGAGAAATAAAATAAGTATGTTTCATCAGCATAATTGTGATATGCTAAGCCTCTTTCCCTCCGAAGATCTCCTAAAAGAAGCATGTACACAGTGAAGAATCAAGGGCCCAAAATACTCCCTGTGGTATTGTACATTCAAGGTGGTAGGAAGATGATGAATTGAGTTGTGACTAAGGGCCATATGACTATCGTTAGACAGGTATAAAACAAACCAGTCCAAAACTATTCCTGAATTACCACAGTATGACTACACTGTCTGTTAAGATGCCTTGGTTCATTATGTCAGATGCTTGTGAGAGATCCATGAGGACCAGATGATTCTGAGAGACTCACCAGGCCCATCACAGGATAGTGATCTGTCTGACTATTAAGAGATCATTTTCAGGAGAGGAATTAAAACTGAAGAGTGACTTCCCAGATGGCTGCTTACTCATCATTGAAGCTGATATGTGGGTAAAATTTAGTTACTGGCTAGTAAGTACACTGCCTGGATGCCAGTAAAGAAGACTTGTAGAAAACCTGAAAGAAAATCAAATAGAAAAGGTCAAGGGAAAACACTGTCTGGGAAGGATCCTACAGCTGTTCAGCAGAAAAACAGCTCAAGCTTCAACTTTGGTTCAAGGGAAGGCTTGTAAAAAAACCTACCAGGGGTCAGAACATGCTAGATATTGTTTGTGTTACTGTAACTTCAAGTCAGTTTTTACCACCATTGATGTGCAGTGATCCTGGGGTTATTAAGGTTAATTTGTCGCAAGATAATTCTGTCAAACTGAAATCTAAACCAATGCACAGAAGGTTAGTTACAGATTATATGGAAGTAAAATAGTCACTATATAAAACTAACTGGAGTGAGGTGTTCAGTGGAAAAACTGTAGATGGAATGTGGAAAGTTTTGAAAGAGAGATTTTTGAATGCAAAAAGTCAAAAGAATGTTTAACATCAGGATCTAGGCATATAACACCAGGGGGATATATTTCCATAAGAACAAGATATCTGATTAAGGTTAGAGACAAACAAAAAATATAAGAAATTGAAGAGAGGTCGAACTACAACTTTGAAAATTGAAATAGACAAGCTGTACACACAGATTAAGCACAGTGTGAGACAAGATCAAGAAAAATATGAAGAAAATTTATATAAAGATATTGAGCATAATAGGAAACCTTTTTATAGATACATAAGATGTGGAAGGGGTGAAGACACAAATTGATAAACTGTGTGCAGACTCTAAAAATTTATTCACAGACGCAACAGATTATAGATATATTTACAAAAAACTTATGCAAAGCAGTTTGGCTGCACAAAAGGGATGAAGTTGTCCTAGTGACATCCAGGTAACCCCAGATGTTGTTGTTATTGTGTCTTTCGGCTTTTCCCGGTTAGGGGTCAACACAGTGGAACTCCGGTCCGTTAATGATTGGCAATTGATTTTTATGTGCTGAGTTGCCAGCCCTAACGCACAACCTTCAACGAAGGTATGCCCATTCACGCATGTCTCCATGCAGAAGACGCTCTAGCTGAGAGTCGAACCAGTCAGCTTCTTACTGTGAGGCAACAACGCAGCACCACCACTGTGATATCCAGGTAACCCCAGATAGTGGTATCAAATTAGATTATAGCGAAAAAGAACTGCACAAACTGGATCCAAACAATGTACAGGGAGAAGACTAATTAGTAACGATGACCTGAGAACACTTCAGCAAGAACTTACACTACCATTATGTCTATTATTCACTAGGTCATATAAATATGGGGAGATTCCTCAAGATTAGAGACATGCATTTATTAAACCTGTCTTTAAGGGAAAGGGGAGTAGGACAAACCCAGAATCATGTAGACCCTTAAGTCTACTTTCATGTTGTGGAAAATTAATGGAAAAGGTAATATTGGATAAGTTATTGTTAGAACTGGATAGGATGGGACTAGAAACCGTACATCATATATTGAAAATATATCTATTACCACCTGTAACATGTTTATAATAATATAATAAAAGCTATGAATGTAAACTTGTGCTGTGATGTAATTTATATAGACTTCAGCATTTGACAGGGTCATACACAAAACACTGATCAATAAATTAGTACAACTAGGTATTGATGTACTCTTGATAAGATGGATAGCTGCATGGCTTACAAACAGGACATGGCAAGTATCATACAGCAACTGGACAGGTGAAATCCTTGGTTACAGTCAGGGTGTCCCACAGGGCTGTGCCCTAGGTCCTTACTTGTTTAGATTGTATCTTTCAGACCCAACTTTTTCATCTGAGGTGTTCTACAGTCTATAAGCAGACTACCTTTAATTGGGTAAACTGATTACAAGTGTTACAGATAAGGCATGTCTTCAAAATAACTTGACTAAATTGACCGTTTGGGCACAGGAGAATAATATGCTGATAAATATATCAAAAACTAAGTATATGAGATTTGGGAGACAGAAACTGAAAGGTGAATATTTAATACAGCACACAGTGACTGAAACTGTAGACTTCATTTAAGGACCTGGGTATATGGGTAGATTCAGCTATGAGTTTTTCTAATCATATCAACCAATTGGTTAATGATAGTTATAGAACCATAGGGTGTATAAAAAGATTTAAGTCTAGGAAATAAAAAATAATGATGTCATTGTTAGTTACATTAGACCCAAACTTGAGTATGGAATAACAATATGGAAACCCTATAAATAGACAAACATGAGTAAACTGGAAAGAGTACAGTGAAAATATACCAAGGGCATCCATGGGTGTGAAAATATAAGTTATTATGAAAGACTAAAATATCTGAACTTGTACAGTGTCTCTTACAGATATCTAAGAGGAGATCTTATACAGGTATATAGGGCATTTAGGGACAACTACCTCTGGGAATGTTTTGGGTTATCAAAAAGTGCTAGAGTCATCAGATAACCTGTGTGGAAGATTCTATAGGAATGAGAAGCCATTGGGGATGCACAAGCCAGTGCATTTCTTTGTGCCAGTCCCAAGCCTGGATAAATGGGGGAGGGTTGTGTCAGGAAGGGCATCCGGCATAAAATTTTGCCAAATCATACATGCAGACAACAGTACAGAAATACATACCGGATCGGTGGAGGCCCAGGTTAACAACGACCGTCACCAGTACTGTTGGCCAACAGGGTGTTGGTGGAAATTGGGCTACTGTTGGCCAAAGGAGGAGAAGAGGGGGAAGGCATGCCCAAAGGCAGGTAAAGGCTAGGACTGTGATAGTGAGGGTTGGAACTGAATGTTGGAAGTATGACTGGTATAGGGAGAGAGCTAGCTGATGTGATGGACCAAAGGAAGATTGGTATATTGTGTGTGCAAGGGACCATATGGAAGGGAAGCAAGGCTAGGTGTATCGGAGGCGGTTTCAATTTGTTTTATCGTGGTGTGGATGGGAGGAGAAATGGCGTAGGCATTATCCTGAAGGAACAGTATGCTAAGAGTGTTTTGGTGGTAAAAAGAGTGCTGGAAAGAGTGATGTTTATGAAGCTGGAAATTGATGGTGCAATGATGAACGTTGTTAGTGCATATGCTCCACAAGTTGGGTGTGCAGTGGATGAGAAAGAAAAAATTTGGAGTGAGTTGGATGAAGTGGTGATGACTGTACCCAAGGGTGAGAGACTGGTGATTGGAGAAGGTTTCAGTGGGCATGTTGGTGAAGGGAACAGATGGGATGAGGGAAGTGATGGGGTAGGTATGCTGTTAAGCAAAGGAATGCAGAAGGTTAGATGGTAGTGGATTTTGCAAAAAGGATGGACATGGCTGTGATGAATAAAATATTTTAACAAGAGGCAGGAGCGTAGGGTGACATACAAGAGTGGAGGAAGATACACACAGGTGGATTATATCTTATGTAGAAGGGCCAGCCTGAAGGAGATTGGAGACTGTAAAGTGGTGGCAGGGGAAAGTGTAGTTAGGCAGCATAGGATGGTGGTTTGTAGGATGACATTGGTGATCAAGAAGAGGAGGATGAGTATGAGGGCAGCACCAAGGATCAAATGGTGGAAATTGAAAAAGGGTAATTGTGAGGTGATGTTCAGGGAAGAGTTTAGACAGGCAGTGGGTGGCAGTGAAGAGTTGCCGAATAGCTGGGTAACTACAGCAGAGCTAGTAAGAGAGATGGCTAGAAAGGTGCTTGGTGTGACATCTGGAAAGAGGAAGGAGGACAATGAGACCTGGTGGTGGAATGAAGAAGTACAGGAGAGTATACAGAGAAGAGGTTGGTGAAGAAGAAATGGGATTGTCAGAGAGATGAAGAAAGTAGACTAGTGTAAGGAGATGAGGTGCATGGCAGAGAGAGAGGTGACGAAGGCTAAGGATAAGGCATATGAAGAGTTGTATAAAAGGTTGGACACTAAGGAGGGGAGAAAAGGACCTGTACCGATTGGCTAGACAGAGGGACCGAGCTAGTAAAGATATGCAGCAGGTAAGGGTGCTAAAGGATAATGAGGGAAACGTACTCACAAGTGAGGAGAGTGTGTTGAGCAGATGGAAAGAGTACTTTGAGGGGTTGATGAATGAAGAGAATGAGAGGGAGAGAAGGTTGGATGATGTGCGGATAGTGAATCATGAAGTGCAGTGGATTAGCAAGGAGGAAGTAAGGATAACTATGAAGAGGATGAAGAACGGCAAGGCTGTTGGTCCAGATGACATACCTGTGGAAGCATGGAGGTGTTTAGGTGAAATGGCAGTAGAGTTTTTAACTAGATTTTTTATTGAAGTCTTGAAAAGTGAGAGGATGCCTGAGGAATGGAGAAAGTGTTTTGGTACCGATTTATAAGAATAAGGGTGATGTGCAGAGCAGTAGTAACTACAGAGGGATTAAACTAATCAGTCACAGCATGAAGTTATGGGAAAGAGTAGTGGAAGCTAGGTTAAGAAGAGAGGTGATGATTAGTGATCAGCAGTATGGTTTCATGCCAGGAAAGAGCACTACAGATGCGATATTTGCTCTGAGAATGTTGATGAAGTACAGAGAAGGTCAGAAGGAGTTGCATTGTGTCTTTGTGGATTTAGAGAAGCATATGACGGGGTGCCTAGAGAGGAGTTGTGGTATTGTATGAGGAAGTCCTGAGTGTCAGAGAAGTATGTAAGAGTGGTACAGGATATGTACAAGGGTAGTGTGATAGCGGTGATGTCTGCGGTGGGAGTGACTGATGCGTTTTAAGGTGGAACTGGGATTACATCAAGGATCAGCTCTGAGCCCTTTCTTATTTGCAGTGATGATGGACAGGTTGACAGACTAGATCAGACAGGAGTCCCCGTGAACTATGATGTTTGCAGATGACATTGTGATCTGTAGTGAGAGTAGGGAACAGGTGGAGGAGACCCTGGAGAGGTGGAGATATGCTCTAGAGAGAAGAGGAATGAAGGTCAGCAGGACTAAGACAGAATATGTGTGTGTGAATGAGAGGGAGGATAGAGGAATAACCAACTTCTTTCCCCTACCCAACACGGCTTTAGGCCATGCCACAGCACTAATACAACTCTCATCTCCTTTATGTACACAGGAAATAGGGCTCATGATGCCAGCTTTACTGTCTCTTTCCTCTTTCTCGACCTCTCAAAAGCCTTCGATTCTATATCCCAACCCCTTCTACTCACCAACCTTGCTAATCTATGTAGCTCACTCCCAACCTTAAACTGGTTCTCAAACTATCTCTCTGGTAGACAACAGTCATCAAAATGGCAGCAGTTCTATTCACCCTTCCTCAACATAACCACGGGAGTACCCCAAGGATCCATATTGAGCCTCCTTCTATTTAACATATTTATTAATAATTTCCATAACACTCTTACTCAAGGCACCATGATCCAATATGCAGATGAATCTGAAATCATCTGCACTGCCAAGTCCACTTCTGAGTTACACCTACTAACCCAACAAGCATTTACATCTACTGAAACCTGGGTGTCAGATAACCTTCTTGCTGTCAAGCCCAACAAAACTAAATTCATTTTATTCACCCCCCAAAAAAACTACCCCCCCCAGCAAGAATGATTTCTCAATCTACTTCCAGAATAATACTGTCATAGAAGTTGTTTCTAGCACCAAACTGTTAGGTGTTATCATTGATGAAAGCCTAACATTTGACCTCCATATCCA
The DNA here is from genome assembly GCF_019279795.1 of Protopterus annectens. Taxonomy (NCBI): domain Eukaryota; kingdom Metazoa; phylum Chordata; order Ceratodontiformes; family Protopteridae; genus Protopterus; species Protopterus annectens. The sequence goes on along the minus strand of NC_056742.1, from coordinate 139,304,832 downwards.
CACAACATAAAAAAAAAATCAAAAACTGGGCACCCTGTATAGACACAACTGTTTCCTTACCCTCACTGCAAAAAAGGCTCTAGCCTCATATCCTTTCTACTACCATCTCTACTGTATGGTGCCCCTGTCCTCACCAATATACAGTCCTCTCTGAAAACCTAACTTGACTCGTTACAATAAGGTTTCCAAATTTGCAACAAATGCAAAATTCTCAGCACATCACTGCTCCTCTTTACGGCAACTAAACTTGCTTGAACTACCACTTTATCTCAATTGCCTACAGTTAACTACTGCATATAAAATTATACATAAACCATCAGCATGCCCTTCTCTTTCCTCCTTACTATCTTTGTATCACCCTTACTATCTTTGTATCAACCTAACAGACCTCTCCGATCAGAAGACAAAACACTGCTTAAAGTAGAAAAACCTAATCTCTGATCTGGTCAGATGCTGTATTCTTTTACTGTCTCTAAACGTTGGAACACCCTCCCATCTTTAGTCACTTCCATCTGTAAACCTGCTCTCTTTAAGAGGTCTCTTAGACAACAACGTTCCTCTGGCTGGCTATGCTCATGCCAAAATAACTCTCTAAGCACTGCTCCTTCTACTCTAACCCATGTCTTTCTGGCATGCTTGTGCACCACCTAACCCTCTCTAAAATCCAAACCCTACTTGGCTTACTTGTTTATTTTACCCCAGTCTATCTTACACTGCCTTCTCTCTACTTCTCACCATTACCTACCTTTGCAGCTTATCACCCTGCCTTGACAATCTTCCCCTTCTCTTACCTCTAATATCTAACATCTAACATCTTAAAACTGTCCTCTCTTTTTGAATAAACACTCAGCAATTTTTAAAGTCTTATCTGACTAACTCTTTGCATATAGTCCTTTAACGGTGCTAAATATGTTACATGATGTAAATGGTGATTATTTATATGTTCATATTATGTGTTTGCTTATACTATATCCAAGCTGGTTACTGCATAATACCTGTTAGCTCTGTTACACATTTGTATTCAAATCTGATTTGTTAATTGTATGTCCACGCTTGTTAGTGTATTACCTGTTAGCTCTGTATGGAATTGTATTTGAATTTGTATCATCATGTTAACTGTATGTGGAGCTTTTCTCCCCGGGCCGCCACTGAAAATGGGCTCACCTAGGCACAGTGGACCTTCCCGGTAAACAAATGCAATAAATAAATAACAAAAGGCTGAAAAACTTTATCTAGTTATTCAGATAAACTGATAAAACTGCAAAAATCAGAGGTGAAATTAAGAAAAGGCTGGCTGAGTGAGTGTAAGGGTTATCAGGAAGAGCCGTTTCAAAAAATGATTGTCACACAGAGCACAGAGAGAAATTCTAAGATTTTTTTGCCATAAAAGAGAAACTAGATGGAACAGACTATAACTTTTTTGAAAATACAAATAATCATCTGGAATGGTGTTCCACAGCAGGATTTGTTAATTGAAAAGGCACAGTTGAGTGTATGCTCCAAACCTGGCCATGAGAAAGCAGCCAAGATCTATATTAGTAAGTTGCAATCATAACCGAAGACACCAGGCATACGTAGTGTTAGGTGTGGGTAGGGAACTAACACAATTTCCTGGTTAGGGGTAAAAAAACTTATTTTAATAAAAAAAAAAATAATCAAACACACATTAAGTGCTTTCATTCCTTCCTTGATTAGGACTTTATCAGAACCAAAAAAAGCACTGCTATACAGAATATTCTATTCATAAAGTAGCAGAAAGTATTGTAAGAACTAAGCCAGCACTAGAATAAAGAAAAGAGATTCTGCCAGTGGGGATGGCTGCTATTAGGGATACAGAGAATAGACAAAATCGGGGGTACAATTTACTGAAGAAAACTGAAAAAGGGAACCATGGTACTAAGAGCAAATGGCTAGAGAGGGGCAGGTAATAAAATGGGAAAAGGCCAAGAAGACATTTGAGCTGCAGGCTAGAAACTGCCTTCCTTATCGGTGATTGATATCAGAGTATAGGAAAATAGAAAGGGTTAGGGGTATACTAAGTGAAAGACCTGCTCCGGTAGAGTTTTTAATTGAATGTAGAACAGAAGTTGCTGTTAAAGAGATGATTAGTAGGGCATATAAATATTGCACAATAACTACAGAAATCCATCAGAGGAGGTTAGAAAAGATTGGGAAGAGAATTTGGATTAGAAATTTACAAGGGAACAATGGGAGGACATACATATGGCTCCCAACAATGCAACAGTGTGTAGGAGATTTGGGATTTTTGCTTGGAAATGTTTGCATAGGTATTCTTTCCCCAACTCTAATTTCCTCAGGTAGATGGCAAATGTTGAAGGTGTGGTGGAGAACATTATATTTTGGGAGTGTAATGAGTTGGCAGATTTAAAAATGTTCCCTTCAGAGTACTTTGTCAGAAATATTAGTTGAGCAAATGGTTGTAACAAAGGAAATGATTCTTTTTTGAGCTGGGACACAGGATCTGAATTTCTCTAAACATAGTAAGGCCTTATTAAATTTAATTCTGGTGGCTGCCATAAAAAGCAAGTGTGAGAAGGCGGAAGGAGCAAATTGCATAGGAATAAATGGAATTTGTGGGAAAAATATATGCAGAATAATGTTTAGGAGAAATGAGGTTTAAGGGAAGGCAGGAACTGAGCGATTTATGTAATCCTGGATTGAAAGACAGTTGTTATATTAAAAAAAGAAAACCAAAGAAACTATGTAATGTATAATGTGTGTAAATGGGGAATAATGTTCATGTGGTTTGTTTTGTTTTTGGTTGATGTGCCACTGTCCTAAGTGATATTTTAATAAAGCTGTTTAAAAAGTGAAGAATGAAACAAAACAAAAAGTTAAAGGAAATAGAAGTATAATAGTAGCAGTATTGTAAGCAAGTTGTTGTAAAAGGGAGTAAAGAAAAAAGGAAATAATTATGAGATCTTATGTAAGTGTAGGGGTTGCAGAGCTAGTAAGGCAAAGCACTAGTAAGATATTTTAGGAAACAAATCAAATTGAACACTGTACAGGAGGGAGAAGAATAACAGAAACATTCACATTTTGCCAGATAATTATTACCCCCTGTTGAATATTTTTCCAAAATTTGAAAATATTAAACAAAAATGTTTTCCAACACAGCACAGACTATTTTACAGCTATTAAATGCTGTTGTTGCCATTTTTAAAATCAAATATGTCCTCTGGGCGGGAATTATCGGGAGTCTCATCACATTGCTGGGTGGTCTATTGCTTATGTAATGTCAATATCATTTTGAACAACTGCTTAATGTGGCACATCTAAATATGTATATATGAGAATTAGGTGGTATGGAAATGGCTATTTTTGCTCAGTTATCTTTATTTCTGTATTCCTTAGTTTGTGTCATAACCTGCTTATTTTTTCCCCTGAAGTTATAGCCTTTTTAGATTTCAGGTTTAGGCAGGAAGTGTAAAGGAAGTAATGGAAGATGACCTAAATTAAAAGAAAGGCCATCTGCATTGTGAAGACCACTGATGACGAGGAAAAGGAATGACTGATTGAAATGTTGCAAGAGGAGGGAGTTTATGAATCCCTGATGGATGATGTTTCATTATTTTTTTTATTCAGTTGGTTAGCCAGGATAATCCATAGAGACTTAATCAATTTTTAGTGGAAGCTGTGGTAGAAAACGCTGCATTACAAACACAAGTAAAAATTCATTTGGTAAAGAATATTAACATATAGGTATATATAGGGAATGTAGTATTTGCAGTAATATAAGCTAAGTATAATAGACAAGCAGATGCTGTGTGGTATAAGAATATTAATATACATTTGACTGTAAATTGGGTGTTGTTTTTAATCTACTGGTAATGCTTAGTTGCTCCAATGTGAGTAAACCATGTTAACAACTGGTGCAAGGACACTGACCTCAGATTAAATGTGAGAAAATGTAGCATAGTTCATTTTGGTAAATATATATATATATATATATATATATATATATATATATTTTTTTTTTTTTTTTTTCATATAACATATAGGTGGCACACCCCTTCAGTCTGACACTGTCTTAAGAGACCTAGGTACTGTTGATGATGATTTATCATTTGACAATCATAGCTGTACAGTATTTTGGAAAGCCTTCTAACTCATCTAATTTCCAAACGCATCTCTACCAGATCCAGAGAAGTCTTAATTTCCATTTACTTATATCTCATCTGTCCCATTATTGAATATAATGCACCTTTTAGCATATTTTGTCTAAACATATTACTTCATTTGCATAAACTCAGATTCATAACTCAAAACATTAATGGCCTCAAACGTCTTGGTTATCAGGACAGACTCTGACTGGCATCTCTGTCTCTCTTTACTCCATTTGTTATAGCTTCCTCTGTGGAGATCTGTGACTAGCTTTTTGAGACATAAAAGATTCAACCCTCTTTAACCTTCTATTTATTCATGGAACAAATGGTACCTCAAATAGCTGGTTAAAGAAACTAAACCTTCTTCAACAGATAAGACACAATGGCATGATATATCCCAATTTATCCCTCACCTCTAGAACCAGCTGCCACTACATGTAAAACAGAATAGCCCACTTGTCATCTTTCAAGGTAAAACTAGAAAATTGGACTGCCAGACTTAAATTCTCTCCTTTTTTATCTTGTCTTGCTCTCCTTGTGGCTGGAAGGAACTTTTGAATGGGGATTTTGGGGAATTTTGTAATGGTCTGCAGACTATTTGCCTATTACTTGCGTATAAACCTATGTAAGAATATTATTAGTACATGCTGAGAAGAGTACACAATAAAAAGATGCACTGAAGTACATCATTGTATTCAGTATTATGACATTAAAGTTCTGCACTTACAGTAAAGCTAAATATACAAGAAAGTCATCTCCAGCAGACTTGAGGGCTGATGACACAGGCATTAGGACTACTCGGCAAATAACACTTTGCCAGGCTTCCTGAAGTTCTTCCCTTCCCAGTGTGTGTTATCAACTTTCACTCTTTAGGTCTTCATTAAATAATGCTGAGGAGCGGTAAGAAGAGGAACTCTACGAGTGGAGAAGTCAGAGAAACCAGTAAAGGACAATATGGAAGGTAGGGAATGTCTGGAGAGTATGCTACTGAAGATGGTCTTCCTTCTTGCAGATTTCATTATGGTAAGAACACAACTTTTGTATCCAAGATGAAAAGGTCTTCCTTATCTGATTTTGAGGTCAGGAACCCTGCATAATCCTTCTGGATGGTCGTCTGCATGAGAATATCATAACTTGGATGACAATAGAAGAACTGGAGGAAAAATCTCCAGCTCTTACTGCATCATGTAGGTGTTCAGTTAAGACCAATTTATAGCTGCAAAAACATAATCAGTAGTAAAATTATGGAAAAGGGTACTTGAAGCACCAATTCCTGTAGTGGGAAAAACTCTGTGGGTTACAGGAAGATGCTTTCCATGTTTGGTGTGATAGAAGTCAATGCGTTTAGCTAACCATCTAAAAAGAGTAAGCATAGAACTTTTTATGTTACTTTGAGTTGGCAAAGGATGCAAACAGCTGGGTTTCTTTATGAAATGTTTAGTTTTGTCCACATAAAATCTTAGCTTTCTATGGACGTAAATGAAATGAAAAAGATAATCACCAAATTTAAGAGTGTTCAGAATAGAAGGCAGGTACATGTCATTGATAGGTTTATTTTTTATTCTGTGACAATTTTTGGCATAAATCATAGCTTTGTTTTAAGTGACACCCTGTTCTTGTAGAAATCTGGATAAACTTCACAGGATAAGCTTGCAGTTCAGACTTTCCCTTGACAGTTGTTTTAGCTGCCAGGGAGAGAGAGAAGATGAGAACTTCACATCTGCAGAGGCAGCATGTTTGAATGATGGAAGAGCACCCTGCTCAAATAGGAGCGGAGTGTCCCGAGGATGGATGGGTTCACTGACTGGGGCTTGAGGTTGAAGCTTTCCATGTAAGAAGGTCTTACAGGCTTGAAGGCAAGAAATGAAAGAAAGGAAGGTGTCTAGTCTGCCATGAAAGTTAGAGATGGCTTCCCACTGAACTTTGAGAGAGAGTAACTAAGACCAGAACATGATAAAAGTTTAGAAATACTTGCAATATTCACTGATACTTCATCCCCAGTAAAGTAATAAAGTCCAAAAAAATCTTTATTTTTGCATAGAAGTACTTCCACAGATAGTTTCTGTGGTGTACAAAAACTAAGAAGCATGTTTCCAAATTAACTGTTAACTTTTTATAGGCATAAGGCAGGAGGAGGAGATAACTGGAAGCATATCTTCTGGGAATGTCTGCCACTTGATAATTTTGTGGCAGACTTGATAACATTATTACTGGAACTTACAGAGGGGAAAGTTGTGATAACAGATGAAGAAGAAGAAAAATACTTTGGGCTTTTAAACAGTGATCTTATAAGTGAGGGACTATGAGTTGCTGTGGATAGTGACACTGGTAACAAAAAAGGCAATGACCAAAAAATGACAGTCAGAGCATGTAAGAAGTTAAAAATATGCTATTAGAGGTATGGGAGGAAGAGAGGCTGTTGGACAAAAGGGAAAAAATCATGTTATATAGGCCAAGTGGTTGAAATGGACAAAAACTGCAAAGGAATACAGTGGAAAATACAAGATAAATGAAGGAACTTTCAGCTTTGTTGAATCTGTAGGAATTTGTAAACATACTTCAGCAGAAGAGTTAGCTGGAAGTGGTTGGAGTAGCAAAAGTTGAAGGTTTTAAACTGGGAAGACATAATTGAAACAAGAAGTGGAAGAGGAATATGAATGATGCAGCATTAAAATACTGTCAAAACCTTTGAAAGCCATGGAACTGCTATTTATGTGCTGGCATCAGATGTACATTGATAATCAAGGGTCAGAATCCTACTTTAATAAACTGGGCAGCCACTAAGAGATAGTAAAACATGCACCATATATGAGGATTGCATGTATGTTGCAATCATTTGGGAGTCTATATTAATAAATGTTTTTATTTATTTACTTATTTTTTTGGAAAAAATAAGGAAGGACGAGTGGGTTATGTTCTATAAAGTGACCTGTATTAGATATATGTTTTTGGAATTTAAATATACTTTCCAGAACTGAAGAAATACATTTCCTTTCAGACGTCTGTGTTTAGAGTTAGAAAAGTGTAATTCTAATTAATGGAAATATAGCCCAAATGCAGGCAACTAGAATTTTTCATTGGAGGGACACTTGGCAGAAAACTGGAAGATTTAGATCCTGATTTTGCATTTATTCCTCAATACACGTGGATTAGATGCAAAATCTAAGGGTATGCAGTAAGCAACATTTTTTATGTTGCTGAGCAAGAAATCATAAAGGTACTCTGGTCTTATTTTCCACACCTTTTAAATTAGATTTGATCCTAACTGGGTATACTACTGTTGTTTCTAGCTTCTGTTCTCCCATCTGGATTGTCAAAGTTGTAGAACTATGTGCCAAGCGGTGAAATGATTGGTTTCTTCATTCAGTGTAAGACTTTTGTATATGTACTTCAGGTTTAAGAAAACTACTTCTGTCACATCCTGGATTTCACGTTCTGTGCTTATATAATATGATGTACTTATGATGATACAAACGTCCAGATGTCCACATTCATAATGTCATCCACAAAAGATCGACAATGCAAATATTGACAGTTCACTGCGGATGTGTGAGGAAATCCTTACTGCATGTAAACAAGTAAAAAAAGAAATTTCAGAAGCCCCCCTGCACCCTCCACACCCACTTCTAATTATATATACTAACTCCGAGATTGCACAATCCCCAGAGCAGAGGCATATTCCCTAACTCCAGAGACTGCTGATCTCACACACCTGTCCGTCATCTGACCATATATAGATATATAGACATATATATATAGAGAGAGAGAGAGAGAGAGAGATGTAGATATATAGATAAATAAAGGTGTTATTTTTTTTTTATATTCACCAAAACAAAACTATTCCAGGCATGGTCAAGGCCCACTCTACCAGGGCCTTGGCTTCATCAGTGTTTTTTTGGAAAGGATTGGATTCTAGAAGTATTCTAGAAGCTCCAAGTTGGTTGTCTGTATATACCTTTACAATGCACCATAAGCTTGATTCTTTCTCCAGGTCTTGAACAGGCTTTGCAAGGAACATTCTCCAGGGGCTCCTGGACTCTTCTGTTTCCTCCTCCCAAATCTAGTAAGATAGCATAATCTACCTTTATAGCTAAGGTTACTGTGGCAGTAATCAAAATAGTGAACATAATACAGTTATGTAAGTAAACTTGCCATAACAGTAGATGTTTAAATGATCTTTACTGAAGTAGGAGCTCCCTCCCCCACCCCCTTTTTTCAGGGGGGGGTATTTATGACAGGGTATGGTTGTTTATTTTTGTCGTTCCTAGTATTGTTCTTTCAGGACTCACCCTCCCTCTCTCTTTTGGCAGGAAAGCTCTAAAGGGTTTGGTGCCCAAACTTGTTGTTTAGTCCAGCTCGAACTGCCAAACAATTCGGGTATATGGAAGGTGCCCTGAAGCTTTGAAAGCTGGTGGCTGTTATATCTTTGGCAGGATATAACCTATATATATCTAAGGCTACTGCAGTAGTGATTATTTAAACATCTGCTTTTATGATAAGTTTACTTATACAACTGTACTTTCTTAAATAAATGATTTACAGAATACTATATACTGTTATTGCAATGGTTCTTGGAGAAATAACATATCTGCACAGTTGCTTTTTGTATTAATATATATCTCTGCTTATAGTAGGGCCTGCATGCTTTTTTCTTTTCCTTCTAAAGATGTGTTTTCCTTCCATAGGTGTGATGCCATGGCATCAGCCGACTGCAGCCAGGGTGGGAGTAACCTGGCCTCAGACAAATCTCCACTGAGTCTGTCAGGTAAGTAATACTCTCTTACGTATACTAAAGTAGTAGTAGTATCTGCATCTAATTCATTACAAAGACTTTGTTGAAGTATGTTTGATATAGCATCTTATTTAGCATAATACATCTGAGAAGCAAATAAACAGTTACTATTATTAATGTGCAAACTGCTTCTGTCAGATTTTTCATGGCTGGATTAACCCTCTGTGGTAGAACATAGATTTGTCACATTACAGAACTAAAGGAACTCAAATGGCCTTGTATCAGAGTTGGATCTTAATTAGTAAAACCTCTGTAAATTAAAATCAAGTTGATATTCAAAGACTAATTCTGGGTTTGGCATAATGGTTAAAGTTGTTACCTCATAGAAACAAGGTACAGGGTTTGTTCCCTAACCTGGGGTTATTGGCTAGGTTTAAAATGATCCTTCAGGGCAGTTAACATCATATTTACCTATGAACTTATCAGTAGGTGCATTAAACTATGTATGCTATTAAGAAAGCATGCAGATAGCTGCACTAGTGCTGCAAACAGAAAAATCACAACAGTCAAAGTCTGTGTAGGGTATTATTGCATAGTATTTCTCAAATGATGAGGCCATTGTCCTGGGGAGAGAGAGACTTGTTTCTTCAGATGCACAAGCAAGACAGAAGCTATGTGCGCTAAACTTAAAGTATTTGATATTGTTGCATATGGTATTTATTTTAAACAAGAAACATCTTTATTGAATTATCACATATGACGTAGGCAATCGCACATTTGTATGAATGAAAACAAACCGTATTGCAATATTTTCAGATGCAGAAATTGTACATCACATGTAATCTTCTATGCAGTCATTGTCAAAATATCATAGCATAGCTCATTCAGTTCCTGCCTTCCCTTAAACCTCATTCATCCTCCAAAACATTATTCTGCATGTATTTTTTCCACAATTCCATTGTTTTCTGTATAATTCTAACTTCAACTCTTATACACAACTCCCACCCCACCTAGACTCAACCTCTCACAATACCACACTACACTCTATTTTCCTGTACCTCATTTCCTGATTCCACACCCACTCTCCAGTCAGAATGAAAGGCCAAAACTGCTTGCTCTACAGCACTCTATTACCAGGCATCCTTCTTCTTGCTTAGTATGCTGCCAACCCCCATAATTTAAAACTCACCAAGCACCCATCCCCAATGCTCACATACACCTCACCACACCTCCCATGGAAACCTTACCATTATATCATCACAAAGACTTACCCTAGATTTAATACTAATGTCCTCCCTTCAAGACATATACAACACACCAGCACTCAGTTGTCCTTCTGCAGGTATTATTATAACCAAACTGAAGCCCCTAATTTTTTATTCTCTAACAAAGATAAAACTCCAGTCAGATATCCATCCCCTCATGGGCCCATCTGTACCTCCCATGTAACCTACCCATTACCTCCAAGCTCCTGTTCCTCCACATCCACCTAAAATCTCACAGACACCACTACCTATACATCTTTACCTATTGCCAGTAACTCTGAACTTCTCATCACATGCTTTAATCTCAGAAGCATTGCAAACAAAGTGCCTGAATTCCATGTCACCCTTGCTTTCTACTCCCCAGACGTTGCACTCATAACTGAAACCTGGTTAAAGCCCCACAGCAAAGACTATGAAATTACTACAAATGGTTACAATATTATAAGACAGGACAAGATAAACAAACGTGGTGGAGGTGTAGCTATTATGTTTAAAGAATTACTTAATCTAGAAAAACTAAACTGTTCCCCACCAGACATCTCTCATGCTGAACTCCTTTATCACTTGCCTCCAAATTAATCCTCACAAATCCACTAACATCATAGCCGTCTACCTACCACCAGGCAACAACCTGCACAACATAGAATCCCTCCTATCCTGGTCATCTTTTTCTCTATCCCAAGAAACCATCATTCTAGGTGATTTCAACCTAGACTGGTTCTCTAGCTCCTCTGACTCCCGTCCCTTATTTATAAACGTATACAACTTCACTCAAATTATTAACTACCCCACCTGCATCGACAAGCACTCCAATAAAAAATCACTTCTAGATTGGATTTTAACCAACAAACCAAACCATGGTGGATACTAGGCAGAAAGAAACATCCAGAACTGATCTGCATTTATTTTCTTTCTTTGGCTGTAAAACATCCTTGAATAAAAACCCTTTCCAACCTGGGAAGGTGAAACTGGTTCTATCACTATTTGAGACAGCATGTCTCATGGGGAAATGGGAATGATCTTCAGAACCCATTTGTCTGAAACTGTTACTAAAGAGGAAATTGGAGATTCAGACTTTCTGGAAGGGAAAAGGGACTGTTTTTTTTTTTGGGGGGGGGGTACTATAAGCTCCCTTAAATAGTAATTCTGACTTCTTGGACTGTCCTTGGTTTTTTGGGGGGGGGGGGGGTCCATGTATTATTTTTGGAACTCCCTGCCATTTTTTCTTAAATACATGTTTACCTGCAGTTTGATGAGCCTGTCTATTTTTTTTTTTTGCTGAAATTGGATGAAGGGTTAGAGAATCATGTAGAAAATTTGGAAAAGGAGGAAAGAAAATCTTAGATTCCCTGAATCAACCTATTCCGTTCATCACACTTTCTGATAATCTCTGCAGCAGAGGAACTAAAAACTGAATCTCTGTCCAAAGGAGAATTTAAAATCCCATTTTTCACATCATTTGGGAGATTCTGAGAAAGCAGCTAGGCAAACCTCCTCAAAACTGTATCAGTGGTCATAGCCAAGGTTGCCAGACGTCTCTATTTGAGCAGGACTGTCCCGGGATGAGCAGCCTGATCCAGAGTCCTGCACTGCCAGTTTAAATCCCGGGCAGCCTCCGCTTTGTGTTTTTTTTTTTTTTTTGATTGGCCCGTATACCGGCATACGGGCCAATCAAAAATCGCTAAACATGGAGCTTCTTGTGTTTAACGTGGAACATCGCATTTCCGCATTAAATAGAAGTAGCTCCGTGTTTAGCGATTTTTGATTGGCCCGTATACTGGTATACGGGCCAATCAAAAAATCGCAGAACAGAGCTACTTCTGTTTAATGCGGAACTGTGATGTTTCGCATTAAACAGAAGTAGCTCCGTGTTTATTTATTTTTGATTGGCCCGGGCCAAAAAAAATAAAAATAAACACAGAACTACTTTTGTTTAATGCGGAACTCTGATGTTCCGCATTAAAGACCTAGCGTGGAAGACCCCCCCCTTTTTTTTTAGTCTTCACTTGCTGTGAAAGTCTTTTTTTGTCCTTACCTGGCCAGTCAGATATCTGGCAACCCTGGTCATAGCCCTGGAAGAATTATCAGCTGGGTCAAACATACACTATGAACAATGAATAGTGCTTGTAAAATGGAATAAAATAGAATTTTATTCACAAGAAGAAACTACAGACAAAACATTCTTTATACTTTCAGAATTAGAATAAACTTTAATGTAAGAACTTGTCAATTCAAAATTCTGAAAATCAAAGTTGCAAAAGCATACACTTTTTTGCCATGTTTATCAGTAAGCTTCCCTTCTGTGTCAGAAAGAGTAGGATTGGAATTAACCAAATGTTTAGCAGCAGTAGGATTAACTAAAGCTATAGCTGCTGGGTCAGGTTTGGGATGAGTGTATAAAAAAATAAGATTGAGAAACTATATATATTTGATCTGCCTTTTAGGGTCAGCAGACTATAAGGAGAACTGCAGACAGCGATGCATCTTCCACAGCTGACCGAACTGGATGAATAGGTGAAATTTCTGGAAATTCTCTGTGTAACAGCTCATAGTATTTTCTGAGAGTGAGAAACATCAGTGTTCTCCCACTGAAAACACTGGCATATTCTGGAAATAATCTCAGAGAAAGAGAAATACCTATAGGGAGAATCATAATCTCAGTTCTCCTCTGAGTCTAAATGAGAAATCTGAGCAGAAAGCTCTATATCTGTTCCTTCATCTTCCTGTCCAGATTCAGAATCTTGAATCTCTCCTAGAAAAGAGGCATCCATCTTTGTTTTACTAGAAACCACCTTACAAGAAGGATCAGTAGCCTGAATTGAACCCTGAGCCAGAGCCAGTAAACTAAATCTTTCTTTTTCTTTTTTGTTTACAGGAAAAAAATGGGGCCAACAGTGTTATTAATGATAGCACTATCTTCCGAAAGGATGGGCACACTATTCTGACTAAACATGGAAGTCTCTCCTGTTCCCTCTCCCAGGACCAACAGGCTCTCCCTTACCCACTGAGGGGAACCCAACAATCACAGAGGATGTAGCTGGTCTGTAGTGGCTGTAGGTGCTACACAAGAGGGATTTGGAGTAAAAGAATAGTGGTCTGAGGGACTAGCTTTAGCTACAGCCGACTTATCCACCTGTGACTAAGGCAAATTACTTTGCCTGTTGTGGTGGCAAAGGTTGTTAACTTTTTCTTTTTGTGGAAGGACTTGTAGTTTGCTCCATGGTCAAGCTGAAAATGGTGCCTAACCCCTGGTGAAAACAAGTACCATAAGCTGGTAAAACTTTAAAAGTCATAAGTTCCCCTTTCCCCAGAAAAAACACAGTAAAAAGCACTTTATTTTACTCTTATGGGGCTGTCCATGTTTTAAACATAGTTTCTCTAAATCAAAAATAGATCTGATGTTGTTAATCTTCATTCATTCCTTACTGATGAGTTATTGGTTCCGTCCTCGGAACTAAGCCGGCCAATATCAAGCTCACGTCAGCAAAAACTCTTGAGCCAAGGTCCTACGCAGAATGCTCTGCTCCCTGTTACCTCAGATCTCATTTACCGCGTTGCTGTACAGCCATGTCAAGCCACTCTCTCAGCCAAGTGTGTAATTTTTTGAAAGTTTATATATTGTTATTACTCTAAATTTTTCTCAGAAGTTATTCTAATATTTTCCTACCCTATCACACACTTTAGACTCTCTCCGTTTAGTCTTTTCCCTTTTTTACCCTCTTTTCTTACCTTGTGGTAATTCTCCATTATCATTGTTGGTTATCCTTCTTCTTCTCTTTTTACCCTTTTGTTGGGTAGCCTTTATTCTTCCTTTTGGTACTGTGCTACTTCTCCACGCCAGTTATGTCGGATAAGAAAAGTAGCATTGGTTTCAAGCAGTGCAAGGATTGTGGCCATAAATTGCCACTTTCCAATGGCCATGACTTGTGTGTCTACTGTCTTAATGTTTCCCACTTGACTGTGGATCCTCCGTGTGGGGTTTGTAAAAATTTCTCTACCAGGACTCTCAACGAGAGGAAGAAGTTCATTTTTAAAGGTCTCCTCAAGTCTCTTTTCTCTGAAGCTATTTCTGGGTCTGAGGGCTCACCTCCTTCTGTTTTAACCCCGCAAGAGGCATTCTTCCTCTTCTTCATTGATGTCACTCCCTTCTTCTCCCTCAGGAGATCATAGGGAGTCGACTCACAAGAAGGTGAAATTGATTACTACTCTGGCACTGCCCCCTGTGACTCTGTCAGCTCCAGACTTGGCACTGACCCAAATGATTCTGATTACAGCCATATCTGCTTTATCAGTACTGGCACCGGAGTTCATGGTGCAGACAACTACGGTTCCGACAGTTCTGTCACAACCCCTAACAGCACTGACAATACAGGTTCAGTCACCTTTGGCACCGTTGGTACAGTCACCTTCGGCTCCAAGTATGACTCTTTTGTACTCCATGGCGCAGACATTTTCAGCACCGACATGTGCTTCAGTGCAGTCAGTCTTGGCACCGTCCTTATTGCTGGTGCAGACACTTTCCACTATGGCACCGTACCCTTTGGGGCACACCTTTGCATTTATGGTGCAGACACCTTCAACTACTGTGACGCTGACATCTTTGGTGCAGACTTTTTCCACACCATTTTCTTCGGTGCAGACTTCCTCAATTCCGAGCTCTGCACCTATTGAATTAACAAGGACCAAATATTCCCCTTCACTCTATCCTTTTGCTAGCAGTCAGTGTAGTCATTTCCTAGAAAGGCCAGAATTGCCATCAGCTTTCTCCATGAGGTCAACCAAGAGTCTTTTTGAACAAGATGTGTTGTGGCTTGTTGACCAGCTGCTTGTGGCCAGAGGTCTCTCTCAACCGTCGAAGTCCACGTTCCCTCATGAACGTACATCTCCTTCAAACCCCAACGTATATGCCTCCTTCGACTTCACTCAAGTCTTGAAGCCTATTACTACAACAGCAGCTTCACTCCCTCTGACTCCAGTAGTGGATATCACTTTGGAACCAGAGTCATCCTTGTGGCCTTCGGTGCACTGAGCATTGGGTTCTTCTCAGACCAGTGGCTGTGCCATTGGGGAGGACATTCCTAGCTCCATGCTGATTTTTTTCTGTGGCACCTTCCTAGGATGTTGTCTGTCTTATGGTTCACGGTCCTCTTAAGACTTTTGGTCTAGGGGCAGTCGTCGGGGTGGGGTGTGACCCCGGTTCCGAGGTTGTTGTGCTCTGTCCCGGGCTCCCATCCCTCCTTGGATAGGCCAGCCTTCCAGGCCATGGAGAGGGCGCTTGCCTCCACTGGCAAAGCTCATTTGTCAGAGTCTTCTCCCTCCTCTGTGCCACAACTGCCACAAGCTTCAACCTCCGGACACCAGGCACAAGAGCCTCAGGTTTCTCCTCCTCAGGAGACATCCTCTTTGTAGTCTTCCCCAGAACCTTCCACTGAGGAAGTACCCTACAAAGCATTGTGTAAGAGGCAGCACAGTGACTCCACTGAGGAGTCATTGACTGAAGATATGGAATTTGATGACAGGGAAGGGTCCCCACGGTCACCTTCTGATGAGGTGTCCTTTGGTGACATCCTCGAGATCCATAGACAGAGGGATAACTGGAAGCCCTCTAATCCTTCCTCTGAGGTATCCATATTCCTGCAGGCTTTTTATGCCTGGCCCCCTACTTCCTGGGTCACCCTGCCTGCCATTGAGCTCGTCCAGCTCATTGTGCATTGTGCATAGAAGGCTCCTGACACTATGGAAATGGTACCCAAGAGACCAGATAAAATATTATCGCCCCCAGCTGAGCACCCCCAATGGTCACGAGGTCTTCCAGTAGATGCTATGGTGGTGGTAGCTGCTACTAAGAAGGATTTGGCAGAAGAGAGACAAACTTTCCATCCGCCCAAAAGAGTCCTGGGTGATTGACAGATCAGGGAAGCATGTGTTTGCTTCATTGACTTTCGCCGTAAGGTCTTTGAATTATTTGGCACATTTTACCAGGCTTCAGCAAGATCTTATCAACCAGCTCTCTGAAACCTTGGCAGGAGCGGTTTCTGATTAAGTCCATTATAATGTGGCTTCTCAGCCACCCTAGAGTCCATTTCCAACTATTCCATGCGTCTTATTTCTCACACAACGGAAGGGGCGGCTAGAGTGGCAAGTGCAGGTTTAGTCACCAGATGACATGCTTGGATGCGCCTTTGTGGACTCCTTTAAGGTTTCCTTCATGAATGCCCCTGTAGAGACCACTTCTTTGTTTGACCCTAAAGTCAAGGATACGCTGGCAAGGTGTGAACAAGATGGCAAGACCCTGTCTGTCGTCGGTGTCAGACACTCCACTCCTCAGCGATTCTACTCCAGAAATCAGAGGAGCAGAAGGATCTGACACAAGAAATCACAGGGTTCTTTCCGGGATGCACGTGCTGAGTTCTCCCCTAGAGGCAGATGGGGAAACTCCAATGGAAGATGCCCCTTTCAGGGCAGAGGAGGTCCGCAAAATCAGGGTTCCAGAAATTTAACAACCCTGAAACTGACAGCTTGGTTTCTCCACTTCCAGTGATTGCCAGGCATGTAATCCTTTCATCCCTTGTGCACAATATTCTTATTGCATCTCATAAATTGTCCACCAGACTAATCTATCTTAACAAATAGAAAAGGTTCTCTCTATTGGCAGCAAATAAACAATTAGACCCCTTGTCAGCCCTAGTCTCGGTGGTATTGGATACTTATCACATCTTTTCCACTCCAGGGTGTCTGCAACACAATAAATATTTTATGTGGAAGATTTTTCCCCAAAGGGAACTTTTCTGCCCAACAAAGAAACAGCACAAGCCGAACTTCGAGCCTTGAAAGGCTACAGACAATCACTCACTTCAATGGCAGGAAAGCTCTGAAGGGCTTGGCACCCAGCCCATTTCTGTACTTACCATAACAATAAATCTGTGTTGCCTGCTCTTTGGGTTGTTGGATTTGACTGGATCTGACCTCAGTTTTTTATTCTAAAGCTGTGGATCTGAGTCTGATTCCTTCCCTACCTATAAATCTCTTCACTAAGTTACCTCAGATCGAGTTTGCACCCTTAAACCTATATAATGATTTGCATCTATAAATGAAAGAACCTTTTAGGTGTTCCATTTGATGAACAGAATGTTAAATACCACAGTAAGGAACAAAGGAAAAAATGTTCGCAGACAAGGGTCTAGGTGAAGACTGCCTAGCCACCAGAATCTGTCTGCGAAAATAGTGGAAGAAGGGAGGAGGGGAGGGATGATTAACAACAGACAACACAGATCTCTTGTTATCATTAAGTACATAACTTTCATATCCAATGTCTGTTTTCATCCAGTTCAACCTTTTGGACAGATTCTCAAGTTGCTTATTACCTGGTTAGTATGAAGGAAGGACATTCCTGGTAATGGTGGAACCAAATGAAGAACATGATTTAGATTGAACATCCAGTTTGTACTGTGACATAAAGGTGTGAACAGTTGACCAACTTGCGGTTGCACAAGTGTCACTGATGGGGAGCCTGTTTATAAAGGTGGAAGAAGTGGCTATAGCTCTTGTGAAGTGAGTTTTGGATTTTACTTTTAAGTGTAAACCTCTTTATGTATACAAATGATATATACTCTGTGAGTTACTTTAGAAACCCCCTTTACCAAGTTTCATTCTTGAGAAAGTCGCAAATAGTTGATCATATTTCCTGAAGTCTTTTGTTCTATGGAGATAGATTTCCATTGTCCACTTAGATTCTAACATGTAGAACATGTTACCCTTTATTAAAAAATCTGGGAAAATATTGGAAGGTCAATAGATTGATTCAGATTTGCTCAAGATGTCACCTCTGGAAGGAAAGATGAGTGAGGTGTCAGTGCCATCCCATATTTGTGGAAGACTAAGGGGGTTTACAGGAAAGAGCTGGTAGTTCTGAGAGCCATTTGACTGAAGTGACCGCACCCAGAAAAAATGGTCTTCCATGAAAGAAATTTCAAATCCCCTGAAGCTATTGGTTCAACAGGGGGTTGAGTCAAGGCTCAAAGTAGGATAGTAATATCCAAAGAAGGCACCCAGGTCCCTGATTGGTGGCCTTAGAAGAAATATTCCCTTGAGAAACGCTTTTGAAATCTTTAAAGATGCTGTAGCAATAGAATTTTGTCAAATGCAAACATCAGAGATAGCAGCCAACCACTTTGATAGTTGAAAAACTAGAAACACTGTGAAAGAGTTCTGACAAAAATTCCAAAATAGAGAGAATAGGTGCTGAGAAGGGATCTAAACCCTTCAACAAGGCCAATGGATAACCTGTTCCATTTACTATAGTAGATCTTGGTGGATTGTTTCTGAGAGGGCGAAATAATATGAATGACTGTTGCAGGAAGCCTTGCATCTCTAGCTGTGGTTAGAATTGGAGAAACCAACAGTCCAGTTTCATGGACTTCTGGTCTGAAGGAAGCAGTCTGGACAAGTGACTCAAGAGATTTAGGTAGTGATCCAGCATCCATGGAATATGTACTAGATAAGGTCATAGGAATGAGAGCCGTATATGTCAGTGCCAGAAAGGAGCAATGCTGGTCACTTTGGTCTTGCGTCTTCTCGCTTTCTGAATAAATGTGGTTATAAGGGTAATAAAAGGAAAAGCATATAGAAGACATGGGGAGACCAACTGTAGACTACAGCATCAGTGACTATCCCTGTGGTGGGATAAGGACAAAGTAACTGCTTCATTTGTTTAGGTACAAAGCAAAGAGGTTGCAGCAAGGTTGGCCGTAATGGCAGAAAATTGTGTTGCCACTGACTGGTTGAGGGACCACCCATGAGACATCATAATTGTTCTGCTCAGTTTGTCCCCTAACACATTGGATGTACCCAGGATAAGTGCTGCTATCAGAAATTTATGGTTCATAGGTTTATATGTGTTTACTAGGCTAACGACCACAAGGGCCTTTTTAAGCCTAGCTATGAGTCCTAAATCTCTACCAATTTCTGGTACCCTTGATAAGTATAAGCAGGGTCTTGGGAGATGAACCATTTACACATTGCCTGTGTCCATTAGAGACATAGGTGCCAAGTCAAGGATGAATTTCCTGTTACCCATCCAGTTGTCCAGGTTACACTTGAATTGGGTTAGAAAGGAACTCTGCTTCACTTGAATGGGGATCCTGTTCCAAAGACTGAAGTCTCTAGGATATGTACCTGTCTATCCAGCAGGTCCTGTTTATATCACAGTCAAGGTTTAAATCTTTAGAATGGGTAATCCTTGTGCTCTTTGTTTTGTGGATATGCAGAAGGTCGGTGAAAAAAGTGGGGTTTGACAATGTCCTGTATGCCAGGCATAGATCTCTCCTCAGCAGCCTATAGGAGACAGAATACAGGGATAGGGCCTTGAGGCGGTCTGCATAGGACATGTTACTTATGCCATGTATTCTTTTAGCGAGGAATCTCTGTGGATGTTCCACTTGTTGGATACGCCTGGTTAGGTACATACCAAAGGGGGCATTGTACTCTGTGATAGGTCTGATGAATGCTGAATACAGTGGAACAATGACTTCATTGGACCTAGGTGCAATACCTTTGTTTATAAGTTGTACAACATAGTATGATGTCTTCATTACTGTGGACATGTGATTGTCAAAGGCTGGATTACTGTGTATGTGTGTCCATAGGTCCCTGACTACTGGGTCAGCTCTAAGGGATGAGTTGTCAATATAATAGTTACCAGGAGTGGATGACTTCCCAAAGGATACTGTCACTCATTTCTTGGCATTTAGTTTTAGTTCATTGCTCTGACACCAGTTGTTTGACTGTGCCAGACCTTCCTGGAGAACATGTGTCGGTCTGGGATTCAGTGACTGCTCCTAATTTGCAATCATCTGCAAATTTAGTCAGCCAGGGACTATTGACATTGGCCTTGAATTCAGAGAAGTAAATGCCAAAAAGGAGCAGTCCAAAGACTGATCTCTGAGGGACTTGCCTCTTTGTAGATGTGAACTCTCCAATTTTAACTTCCTGCGTCCTGTCTGTGAGCAAGTTGGCTATCCACCAGGTGACATACGGGTTTTCACCTAAGCTCTTGAGTTTGTCAACAATGCCCGAGTGGGGGAATGTATCAAATGCCTTGGCCAGATCAAGTAGGCAGTGTGAACCATTTTGCCCTCATTGATTGCTTTTGTGACCTTCTCAAAGGTGTCTGGAGGTTTACTATATAATTATTGATCATTTCCATGATAATTCTTTCCATGACTTTGCATATATAACACTCGTGAGACTTGTGGGACTGTAGTTTCCAGGGTCTGTATACGGATTGCCTTTCTGCAGAGGGATGACTGTTGCTGTTCTCCACTGATGAGGCATGAAGCCTGTTTGGAGGCTACAGTTATATAGCAATTCCAGAGGGCCTGATAAGTCATGTTTCATGCTATTTATAAGGTATCCTGGGATATTGTCTGGGCCCATTGATGCAGTGTTCTTGGCCTTGGAGAGCGCATTAAGGACCTGTTCCCTTGTGATAGCAGGGGGAGTTGTATTTGATGGTCTTTCCTGAGGGAAGTTTAAGGGGTAAAATTGCCGCTTAAATTGGTGGCCAGTAGGTTTTCTATATCTTCTGGCTCAGTATAGGTGGCTCCATTTACAATGTATTCTACACACAATTATGCATTGCCTTTGAGGTTGTGGACATAGCTAAGAATGTCTTGTGGTTGTCCCTGGCCTGGGAAGCCAAATTTACCTCACATTTGGCTTTAGTAGACTTTATTTGTCCTGGGAGTTGTTTGCTTAGTTTGATGAAAGAGCTTTTATCCTGCTGGGTGCTGCACCTCCTAATTTTTGCCATGATTCTTTTCCTTTTGTTATACAGCCTCTTGATTTTGTGATTCCACTACGATGGCTTGTTTTTTTAAGTTGGTTCTTAACTACCTCCTTGTGGGTACTGCTGCCTTTATGCAGATATTAACATGCTTGTATAGGGTTATAGGGTTTCTGTGAACAGTTCTACATAAGGCAGTAGTGTTTTCAGGGTTTATGGGGACTTGAAATTTTGGCAGGTTAGCATTTAATAGCAGGAAGTTAGCATTAGAGTAGTTCCTGAATAGTCCAGGCTAGCTGGGGGCCTAGGTTTTATTTTTACTTCAAAGGAGACTATTTTCTGGTCTGACCTTACCAGGGAAGATATTACACTAGGGGGGGTGTAGCACTGTCCCGTATTAGTGAGGACCAGATCCAGTATGGTTGCACCCCCTGGTTGGTGTATTGACAATCTGGTCCAGGAAATTTGTGTTTACAAAATCCAGGAATCTCTCTGCCTGTATGTGTTGTATAGGATTCCCAGTTAATAGTGGAGTAATTAAAGTCACCCATGAATATGGTGTTGGGTTGGATGGTGAGTGTTTCAGTAAGTTTAAATGCATTGCATTGTGGTTCCTGGGTCATAGAGGGGGGACTATAGCTTGCAAGGAAATGGTATTGGATTTTGCCTATGGTGATTTGAACATGGAGTAACTCAAGTGCATTGTCCTGTTTGACCAGCCTTGAGGTATATTTATTTTTGATGTAAATCAATACACCTCCACCCTTTAGTCCCTCTCTGTGTAGTAACTGGTCTAAATGTGTGGAAGGCATTATAACCTTGCACTATTGGTATGATCTCCTCAGCTTTAAACCATCTCTCACTGACTGCACAGACGTCTGTATTCTCTAGGGTGAAGAGAGCTTCTAGGGAGTGGAGGTTTTTTTTTTGTTTAGACTCCTAGCACTGAGCAATAATACCTTTTTAATTTTCTTAATTTTGATTTTCTCTGCCGGGAGTACTTTCAGTTTGGGATTGCCTAAAAAAGGCACTGTGGCCCTTATAAGACCCATTATTGAGTACAATGCCCCTTTCGGCATGTACCTCACAAAGCACATGCAGCAGCTGGAGAGACCACAGAGGTTCCGCAACAGAAGAATCCAGGGCTTTGAACATCTACCCTATACAGATAGGCTAAAAGCCCTGTCCCTCTACTCAGTCTCCTACAGACTCCTCAGAGGTGACCTCTGTCTGGCATACAAAGCAATCTCAGATCCCACCTTGATGAGACTGCTGCATTTCCGCAAGTCAAGCTCCACTCGAGTAACCCACATGAATGACCTTATCCTGGTCTGTGACATTAATAGGACTTGCTGGCAGGACAGATTTGTGTCCCAGAGGGTCCCCCTTCTGTGGAATAGACTCCCTTTCCACGTTAAGCAGAGTACCTCATTAACCCTTTTTAAGCACAACTTGGATAACTTGATGGGGAACAGAAAATACACCCCTGGGATTCCACCTGTCTCCCTGCTGGACAGGGGCATCAGGTGCTCACTTGTCGGAACATGGGCTAAATTCTTGGCTAGGCTTGTAAGGGCCACAGGGGCAATAGCCTAGTAACTTCCTATGATCATATGATTCCCATGATCCTATGGGGGATGACAATGTTTTAGCTAATATTTGAAAGTCTAGCGGGGAGAGGTGCAGACCGTTCCTACCTGTTGACCATCTTTTTCCATGCTTACAAATATTGCACCCCCTTAGAATGACACCAGAAACTAAGCCAATTATTAGTCATTCATCTTTTGTTGTATTGTAACATCATCCTTGGAGAAAGCAAAATGTTGCTCAGTGCTAGGCTCATACCAGCCTGAGACACATTCTTAGAGCTCCATGATGTCTGTCTTCATATATTCTAGGGAGGTATGTCTCAGGTCATTTACACCCACATGAACTGTGACCGATCCGTAATGGTACTTATGGTCCAATGACCCGAGTGTGTGCATAATGTAGTGGATCCTAGTCCCTGATAAGCAACTGACCATCACTTTCTTCCTACTCAGCCTGGTGAGAAGGACATCAGTGTGTCTCATGATGGAGTCTCCAATGACCAGAATGTTGGATTGTGTGGTGGCTTGCCAAATGGGCTTAGAAATAGAGGCTCCATGAGATGTGGCTGTATGTGCTGATGTGTTTTTTTTTGAAAGAGTGCATTCAGGGCTGCTGAGGGTAATTTTTATGTGTACTTTGTCTAGGAGGTCTTTGGGATTTAGGAAGGTTACATTTAAGTGCCACAGCATATGTGAATTTATATGTCTGCTTTGAACTGTATGTGATGGGTGCATTGTGTGTACTACAGATGACCTTATTGACATTGGGAGTACTTTTATGTGAGAGCTTTGACTTCAGTGACAATGTGTAAATACATCTCTCACATATATATCAGTTTGTTTGAGAATTAACTGGTTGCCAGTAAACATGAGACAATTTCTGGACAGCCTCAGGATGCCCATATCCATCAAGCTGGTAACAGAGATAGTAGGAAGGTTCATATCCATGGTAACAGACCTTTTTTATTGATTAGACAGAGTGAGAATATAAAGCAATGTCAGGAGTATCCAGTTTGCAACTCTGGGGACAGTGCTTGCCACTGCAAACTAGTTGTCCTATGTGGAACTAGGTATTGGTTAAATTTCAGTTGTGCTTTTACAGGAAAAATGTCACTCAAGTGTTTTTGTCTATACAGGACACTGTTAAACACTTGAGGGGATACTAATAGGTAGACCCTGAAACTTTAAGGATGAAGTATTTAGACAGATATTCTGAAGTTAGAAACAAATCAAGCAGTACTTACTGAAAACAAGTAATTAGTTTGTCAAGAATGATGTAAAGAGGGGAGTTGTGTGATTGGCTACTATTAGTGCTGGTCTCACCACAGCTTCACTCTGCTAGGATAAAATGCTCCTTTGCTTCTTCTCTCACTAGAAGCAAAACATTAGCACCAATCCCAAGATGAAAAGCAGGCCACAGACTGTTTGGTGATCCACAGTTTTGTCCCAGATGATGCAAGGGTTTGAAGGCTTGTTGTAGCCTTTTCTGGTACATGCCTTGAATAGCAACCAGACCAACCAGGGACGTCAAGCACAAACTCTCCGTGTCTAACCAGAAACCATCCAGAATCAATGCACTCTGCTGCTCCTGTCACCAGGAGCATAATATAAGCACAAATTCCAGGTTGTGACTCACAAGAGACAAAGCTGCGGTCTCTTTCCTAATTTTACTATGCACTTAAAAGCAGAATACAAGTAAAACGCAGTGTAAAGAAAACAAATCACAATATAAGAAGCAGAAGAAAGCAATACAGTAATACAAAATACAGGACAACAAAAGTAAACTAACCTTTCCGTCTCAGCAAGTTGTGACAGAGTCTGGGTGAACTTTTCCAGAAAAGCTTTGAAATGTTTTATTTTACCCATTAAATAGAGGGTTTAGTTGCTGGCTCCACCCTCAGTTCACAGATAATTAACCTTAATTGATCTGTTCTAATTTCTGTGCGACTCACAAGAGACAAAGCTGCAGTCTCTTTCCTAATTTTAATATAAAATTAAAAGCAGAACACAAGTAAAACACAGTGTAAAAAAGCAATTACAATATACAAAATAGACAAAGGCGCTAAAGTAATACAAAACACAAGAAAACCAAAGCAAACTAACTTTTCCCCTCACAGCAAGTTGTGGCAGAGTATGGGTAAGCTTTTCCAGTAAAGCTTTAAAATGGTTTATTTTACCTCTTAAATAGAAGGCTTAGTTCCTAGTTCCAGCCTCAATTCATAGATAATTAACCTTGATTGACCTTCTCTGTCTCCCTTGTGACATCGCCCACTGCCAGACACTCATGATGGGTTCCCAACAAAAAGGATAAAATTGGGATCTCCTTTGTTGATATAGCAGACTACCACAGTGCTGTCTGTCTGTATTGAAATCACACCCTTTGTGAGAAAGTCCTGAAAAGACTACTTTTATCTCCAAGACATTGATGTGAAGATTGGCCTGAAGATATGACTAGTAGACTTGGACTGTTCTTCCATCAAAACCTCCCCCCAAATGGAGGCATCTGTGGTTGTCATCAGTAGTGGCTATGTTAGGCAAAAGGGGCAGCCTTTCATAACCAATGGGTAGATAAGCCCACCACCTGATGTGATGTTTGAAAATTTGGGTGATATGAATCTTGGCATGGAGTGGATGGGTGCTTTGGGCCTAGTTTATGGAGAGGGACCACTGAAGTACCCTCATGTGGTATCTGCCTAAAGGGACTAGTGTTATGGTTGAAGTCATTAAACCTACTAGTCTGAGAATTGGTCTGTCTTGTGGGAGGAGTTATTGTATTACCTGGGTAGTGGCTAGTCAGAGGGAAAGTACCCTGGAAGTTAGTAATTTGGCTAATTGTTGTAATGACATGTTTAGGTGACATCCTATGAATTCTTTCTGTTGGGTTGGGAGGAGTTGAGTCTTGGATTGGTTGACGAGAATTCCCAGGTTCAGCATATTAACTGGAGCAGAAGGTCTTGATGTTGCAGAAGTAGATCTCTGGTTGAAGCATTGAGGAGCCAATTGCCTAGATACAGGAAAACCTGAATCCCTAGTAGGCAGTGGTGTGCTGCCATTATAGCCTTAACTTTGATAAACACCCAGTGGGCTGTGATGAGACCAAAAGGCAGTCCTCTGAACTGATAGTGATTGGCTCCCAGCCTGAAACAGACAAATCTAGCTGGATTGTGGCTCTATTTTTATGTGATAATAGAGATCCTGGAGATCCATAGAGCACATCCAATTGCCTTTCCTCAGAAGAGGTACTATATACTGTAGCATGACCATCTGGAATTTTGTCTGTTTCACAAACTGATGGAGATGACTCGGATCCAAAATTGGTCTGAGGTCCCCTATTTTCTTGGTTACTAAAAAAAAACCTGGAGTTGACAGACTCTGACTGCCCTGTTGGATAACTTTTTTTTCTTTCAGCTTGGAGACTTCTGCTGCTATCAGTTTCCACTGACTGGGTGGAACATCTGAAACCATTCTGTTTTTGTTGGTTGATAAGAAAGAGAATTGAATAGCCTCTTGTTGCTATCCTTGGAAACAGTGAACGTGTTGTGTTGCCCTGTCAGGCTTATGAGTGCAGGGATATGCTCTCCGCCATGCACACACACATTCAACTACCTCGAGAATGACAGCCAGTCAACCGCTAAGGAGCACTGGTAGTTTTTTTGTAAAGGAACCATGAAAGCTCTGATTATGTGGTCTGCCTCTGCCTCTAGGCTGATGTCAGTTCTAGTTACCACCACCTCTGCCATGAGGAGATCTATCCGCAGGAGGCTGGTGGTAATAACCCTGTGATTTCCTGAACCACTTGTTCCTGCCACCCCTCTGATGCCTAGAAAAGGTCCCTTGAGATGTGGAAAAATGGATTCCCACTGTAGAGAGGGTTTTACCATCCTGTTGACTCCTGGTCAGCGTATCTTTCAGTTTTGGTCCCAAAAGGGTGGAACCCTCAAAAGGGGCACTAATAAAGGATGTCTTGAATCCTTGCATAAAATCACAAAGGTGCATCCAGCTAGTGCCAGCTGCCCTAGCTGTACCATTAGCTACATTGGATAGCAGATGTATGGAAACCTTTTAAATAGACTGAAGGGTAGATAACTAGGAGTCCATAGTCTTTTGAACATCTGCAGGCAGGTTACCAGAAAGGGACTTGATGAGCTCATTAGTCAGGTCCCTCTGGAAATGTGTAACATGGACTAAATGTTTCAGATGTCTAAGTATGAACATTTCTGATGCATATATCTTTTTTCCAAGATTGTCCAACACCCTAGATTATATAGTGGGAGAGTTGGACAGATGAACTTTCTTCAGACAGTTTCTTCTTTGTGGTCACCACTACATCCATGGCATCTACTGGTGTATCCTTGCTCTGATGTTTCCTGTCCTTGGAGACTATCAGTATCCTAGCAGGTGTCTCCAAAGTAGATTCCACCATGTTGCACTCTTTCCATGCCTGTTGGCCTATCAAGTCTGTTAAGGGTTCTACAAACAGTACAAACCAGGATGCAAATGAACTGGTACCAAAGGCTTTGAGGATACAGACTTGTCTGATGATGGGTCATTAGTGGACCAGCCCCCTTGTTGCTCCATCAATTTGAGGATCATGCCAAAGGTGATGTCTTCCAATGGAGAATATAGAGGAGCCCTCACCCTCATCCAAATCCATATTTTCACTGTGACTCTGTAGAGGAGTCCAAGGATTTCCATTTGCATGTCCATTTTCTATGACCCTGTGTTGGGGGATGATCAGAAGGATCCAAATCAGGTTAGGAACTTGCGTAGTTAGCAGCCTCTCAAATCATTTGTACCATCTGTCCCTGTCAACAAGAATGAGTGGAAGGAGAAGTAAGGAGCGTTGTGGGTAAAGGGAGGAGCTTGAGAATTTGATCCAAGAATCTAAAGAGATTGGCCAAGTCGGATCCGAGACCCATATTTGGAGGAAGAATGAAAATGGACAACACAGATGCATAGTTATGGTGAGTACATAACTTTTAATTTTTTTCTTTCCTAGTCAGATGGCTGAAGAGCCAAAAAAAGCAGAGGCTTCACAATCTACCTCCAGATGGCAATGCCCAAACATTATACATAAAAAAGTGTAGGTCTTGCAACATGATTTTATGACCGCAGGCTGTACACTTTTTAAACCTTGTACTTTGACACAAGTTGCAGCAGGACTACTAGCAGAGACCCTGCTATAAACACTAAGGAACTAACAGTAATACATCATTAACAACAATGCACTATAATCAGAAATACTGCTGATTACAATCTAAACTATTATTCTGAACTACTGAAAAAACACACGCACACTCTCTAAACTCTAGTAACACTATGCAAAGAAAAATGCAATAAACTAACTTTCTAAATGGGACAGGAAAGAGGAGAGCTATCAATATCTAATGTTAAACTAGCAAAAAAGTGAACAAAATAACAATAATAGTATTACACTGAATGATAAGATTATTCTTGTGAGAAAAGGAGCCTTTGGATACACAATTAAATGCTTCAGGCGGCAAATGAGGTCTCGGCTAACTTAATGGAGAGGAGGAAATTATGGGAAGGGGACGAATCAGACCCTCAGAACCACAGCTTTAGAATAAGGTGCTGAGCTTTGATCCGATTGGATCCAACAACCCAAAGTTTGAATTGGACAAAAACAGACATCAGATCCTGTCTTTTTAGCTGGCTTAACACAAGCTGACTAATGGTTTGAGCACATGGAAGGTGCCCTGAAGTTTTTAAAGCTGAGAGTCTGTTATATCCTTGGCAGGATATAACCCATATAGCTAGTGCTACTGCAGCAGTGATAAATATGATTAACATCCAGACCTGTCTGTGCCAGAAGGAGACTATGAGGATTATGATCACACTTCAATGGGCTGCTTTTGGCAGCAGCTTTATCATCAGGGCTGCTGGGGAGTGGGCACAAAGGAGAACTGGGGAGCAAGCATTTGTTTGTGTCTTTCGTTTTTTTCCCAGTTAGGGGTCGCCACAGTGGAACTCTGGTCCGCTAATGATTGGTAGTTGATTTTTATGTGCCAAATTACCAGCCCTAATGCACAACCTTCAACGAAGGTACTCCCATTCATGCATGTCCCCACGTAGAAGACGCTCTAGCTGAGAATCAAACCGGACAGCATCTTACTGTGAGGCGACAACGCTACTGCAGCACCACCACACAGAAGTGAAACCCCAGGGCTGTCCCTCAAAAGGGATCTGGGCAAAGAATCTGCTGTGTTTGGGATGTAGTGAGGTAGCAAACGGATCACAGCCCAGCTAGCCACAGTGTTTGAAAATCTGCCCTACCACTAACAGATTGAATGAACAAACGCGAGGTATCAAAATACTCCTAAGTCTGGCCGCTTGAATGTTGGATCTCCCCATATGTGTGCGTGCGCTGCTAAGTATTTCAGAAACACCGCCCATTGCCTCATCCTTATGATTCTCAACACAGGTGATCAAATCAGGTTCACCCTTTCTTGTTTATGTTCCAAACCACTGCAATGTTGTCTGATTAGCTATCGCCCCTTTGGGAAGGCAGTCTTGAAAAGCTTGCAACACTAGGTGGACTGTTCTCATCTCCAAAACATTGATTTGTCAGTTGTCACTTGTGTGATACAAGTAGAATCCTCTGCTTCTCAGTTCAAAGGGAATGTTTGTATCAAAAAGAGAAATGCTTGAAAGAGATTTGGCCCTGTCACTACAGAGAGAGAATTGCCTGTATGAATTGTTTACCTTTTGACCCAAAAAATATTGTTTGGAAGAGACAGTTGTCCCTTGGTACAAAGGAAAAATCTGTGCGGAACAAACTCCTCTTTACAGTCTGGAGGACTTCTGTAAGACTTTCTGTTTTCTGCTTATAAATATTTTTGTTTTCATTTCCTTGTGCCTGTTAATCTTATGAAAGGTGAAGTGCAAAAGAAACATAAATGTCTGAATATTTTATTTTGAAGTTCATTTCATTTCAAGATTGCTTCATGATAGCTCATCAAAACAGTCTGTAATTATTTCCTGCTGACATGGCTAGAGTATAAAGTTCTATTATGGAATTTGGAACTTGTGCCAAATATGGAAAGTTACACATAGAGAGTCAGAAGATTCTTGGCTAACAAAAATAATTCAAATGTGTTCATTTTTAATTGGTCAGTGGCAGGTGCAATAATTTGACCAAAGCATATAATCAAACTGCAAAGTAATCATAAGAGAAAATAGAAGTGAATAGTAACCAACACCATATCAGATCAACAGTACACAATGTAGACTCACATACTTAGTAACATAGTAACAACTGTGACAGATTCATAAGGTGAATACTGCTCCTGCTTTTCTAAAATGTCAGCAAAAAACTTCACGTTGAGCCAGTAGCTTTCATTTCTTAGGGGAACAGGACAACCTGTGCTCAATTGAAACACAGCTCCTCTACTGTATTTTGTTCCTAAGCAATCTGGAAGTTGGTATGTGTTTCCTACACAGCTGGGAACACTAGCAGCCATGCTGTGCATCCTAACATCAGCATATTCTACCAATTACAGTGTGTGTGTGTGTGTGTGTGTGTGTGTGTGTGTGTGTGTGTGTGTTTGAGATATCTGTATATTGGTCATATATGGGTCCCTATCAGTTCAGAAACTCAAAATTCATATCATAAAGCAGAAAAGGAAAAGTGCCCAAATGAATACTCAAAACCAAAATAAGAACACTGGACAGCTGTTGACCCGAAAAATATTTTTTAAAACACAGCAAACCAAAATAAAACAACGCTGGAGAATCAAAAAGTTACGGGCTTCTAAATTATAGATGTTCTTCATTCCACATTGCTGCAGTCCTAACTATTGGGTAGTCCGCTGTCCCAGTCGGCCCGAATACCAAAGTATATGGCTGACGTCGGTCAAGGCGCATTAGTCTGACGTCAGGACGTCAGGGTACTAATGCGCATGACCGACGTCATATCCTCAGTCTTTTTTGCCGCATGGTCCGATGCAGAAGCAGTTTTGCGAGTGCAGGTTGGCGTTCTGAAATTTTCTGAAGTCGGAGTTTCAGACCGAATCAAAGTTGGCTAAGTACCCCGTTGGGGAATATTTTGGTTTTTCTTGCCTCAGTATTTAACCGGATGTCAGAAAAAGTGAATAACTGTATTTCTTGTGGGAAACAGATACCTCATAGGGATTACCATACCTTGTGTATACCTTGTTTAGGGCCTGAGCACGACGTTGTTGGATGCCGCTCTTGTGCTAGATTTAACAAACGCACCATTAAGAGAAGGTTAGACTGTGCCAGGTTAGTTTTTGGGAAGCGTTGTAATTATAAAATGCCGTCGGATGCTCCGACGCCCGCTTCGTCCAAAAAGCGCAAGGACAAAGCAGCAAAGCCTAGAGTGGAAGAACCGACAGTCCCGGACGTCGGTTCTGTAGAGGGCTCAGTGGAGCCGGAGGTTCTGCCAGGAGTTTCTTTGGAGTCTCAGGGAGAGACTTTACTGTTACAGGATGTGTCCTCTCAGGAGGTAGGCCAGGCTGAAGGGGCTTCTCAGGTGGCTGTGCTTCCCTCTCTCCCTAAGGTGGTTAGAGCCTCCCCTTCTGTTTCCAAGGCTTCTTTGAGAGGCAGGCCAGGTTTAACTTCAGTGGGGGTTTCTCCTAGCTCTTCAGGATCTTTGCCTAAGAAACATATGCTTAAAATGGCAGAGGATTTGATTACTATGATTAGAGGTTCTATGCCCCCTCCTGATAAGAGGCCTAGGGTGGAACCTGAGTTTGAGAGTTTTGAGCAGTGTTTGGAGGCTTCTGAGTCTTCGGCTGAAGACTTGTAGGAGTATCCTCCTTATTCTGATTCTGATGTGGATGATTCTACTCCTTCAGCATCTCCTCCTGAGGATTTTTCTTTTTCAGAGACTCTGCATTCCATGAGAGAGCATTTTAAATGGGAAGGTCAAGATTTCTCTGATTCCAGGAAGAGGCTTAGGGAATTCTTGTTTTTACCCCAGCATAGGCCTTTAGCTATACCTCCTGTTCTGAATGTGGTGGAAGATGTTTTTGCAGAGGCTTCCCTGAACCCTGATTCTTTGCCTCCTGCCCCAGTTAAACCGGATAGGTACTATAGGGTGCCTGAAGCTCATAAGTATCTGTTTAAGAGTCCTAGGGCAGACCCGAAACTGTCTCTCAGGGGCCTAAAGGTGTTAAGGCTTCTGTTGTTAAAAATCCTGTTCCTCCTGATAAAGAGGCAAGGGCTTTGGATAGATGGGGAAAGAAAGTGTATACTTCTTCCACTTTAGCCATGAGGCGTTGAATTGCCAGTTTCACATGTTAAAATATCAAAATTATCTCCTTTCACAATTGAAGTCTAAGGTGGATGCTCTGGCAGAAGGTATTGAGTGTAAAGAGTTGCAGGATTTAGTTCATGTGTCTGAACAGGTGGGTAAGCATTCCTTGCAATGTGGTTTTGATGCTGTGCAGGCCTCCTCGAGGGTGGCTGCCACTGGTTCTGTTCTTCGTAGGCACGCCTGGTTGAGGGATCAGAATTTAGCTGAGCATGTTCAGACAAGGATTTTGGATGCTCCTTTACAGTCTGATGTGTTGTTTGGTTCGCCTGTGGAAGCAGTTTTAAAGAAAATGGAGGACAAGGCTAAGTCTATGCAAACTGTTAAAGATTTTTTGCAGGTGCAGCCTCCAAAGTTTAGTAGAAATTGGCCTACTAAGGGATGGACATATCCTGCTTATGATTCCCAGTCTAGGGGTAGGTCTAGACGTGGTAGGGGCAGAGCTCAAGGTTCTTTTAGGCCTAGAACAGGGAGTTCACCTGCTCAGACTTCTGGTGAAGGCAGGGGTCAGTCCTTTCGTAAACAGACCCAATGACCTACCTTTTCAGCTGCCAGTACATTCTCGCCTGGCAGCACCTTTGGGAGGAAGGCTGGCTCTTTTCAAAGAAAATTGGGATTTAATTACCCAAGACAGATGGGTTTTGGATATCATTCACCACGGTTACAGGTTTTATTTCCATACCTTGCCTCCTTTCAAAGGCATGCCAGACATTCATCCTCTACAAAGAAAAGAGGCTCACAAGCAAATTTCTCTGTTACTCCAAATAGGGGCCATTCAGCCAGTTCCTGTGCCAGAAAGGGGCCTAGGATTTTATTCTCGCCTGTTCCTAGTACCAAAGAAGGGGAACACGTGGAGACCAATTTTGGATTTATCTATCCTCAACACTTATCTGGACATTCCCAAGTTCAAAATGTTGACGTTACAACAGCTTTTACCTCTGCTGGGCAAAGATAACTGGATGGTAACTTTAGATCTCAAGGAGGCTTACCTTCATGTGCCTATCAGACTAAGTTGCAGGAAGTATCTGCGTTTTCGAGCTGGAAATTCTCATTATCAGTTCTCTGCATTGCCCTTTGGCTTATCTACTGCGCCCAGAGTATTCACAAAGGTTCTGGCTCCAGTGATAGCTTACTTCAGGCTAAAAGGAATTCAAATCTATCCTTACTTGGACGACTGCCTGATTCTGGCTCAAGAAAAGGAAGACCTTTTACAGCATTTGGAATATGTGATAGCAGTGCTAAGATGCCTAGGGTATTCTGTGAACGAAATAAAGTCCAGTCTAGTACCCTCACAAGACATGTGCTTTCTGGGTGTGAGACTGAATACAGCAGCCCAGATGGCCTTTTAACCCCGGACAAACAAAAGAATCTTTCCATTTACTTCCATCAACTATCTCTTCAGTCCGGGCTGACTGCAAGGACAGTCCTTCAAGCCTTAGGGTTCATGGCATCTTGTATTCTGGTGCTTCCCAATGCCAAACTGCATATGAGGAAGCTGCAATGGTATCTCAAAATGTATGGACACAGCACTGCCAGGATTTGGACACTGTCATTCAATAATACCTTGCATTCAACAGGAGTTTTGTGGTGGGCTCAGGAATGTCACCTAAACAAGGGACTCTCTGTGACCCGCCAGAGGCGAGTCAGATTCTAACGACAGATGCCTCAGACATTGCTTGGGGAGCTCATCTAAATGGAAAGTGGATACAAGACAAGTGGCCTGCCAGACTACAGCATCTACATATCAACATGAAGGAGATGTTAGCAGTCCAGTTTGCATTAATGGCTTTCAAGGAGTTACTTCTTCCAGGGCAGGTGTTGATTCTAACAGACAACACAACTGTCATGTGGTACATCAACAAACAAGGGGAACACATTCTTACCCGTTGTGCAGGCAAGCAATGATTTTATGGGAGACTGCGCTCAGCTTGCAACTAACTCTTCAGGCAAGGTTTCTGCCGGGAGCACAGAACTCCTTAGCAGATGTGTTAAGCAGACAAATCATGGATCCCCACGAGTGGAAACTGGATCTTCATGTATTTCAGACATTGACAGTGTCATGGGGAACTCCAGACATAGATCTGTTCGCTTCTCCACTAAACCACCAGCTGCCAAAGTTTTGCACAAAGAGGTTTCATCACACAGCTTGGAAAGTGGATGCTCTTTCTTTCAGTTGGAAAAATCTTCATGTGTATGCCTTTCCACCTCTGCCTCTTCTCCCAAAGGTGCTCCTAAAGGTCAGACAAGACAAGCCAAGGATGATTTTAATAGCTCCAGATTGGCCTCGGCAACACTGGTACCCATTACTGAGGAGTCTGGTAAGGAAGCCTCCATGGCCTTTACCCTTGATTCCACACCTGTTGTCTCAGAGGGACGGTCACCTGCTCAATGTCAAGCTTCACTCTCTTCATCTAACAGCCTGGCATATTCTGTTTTGAAACACAGCAGGTCTCAACTTCCTCAACAAGTTTTAAATGTGATTATGGAAGCCAGAAGACCTAGTACAAGGAAAGTGTACGCAGAAAAATGGAAGAGATTTTTCTTTTGGTGTGCTGCGAAGAATTTGGAGATTTCTGAGCCTAATTTGAGTGTGGCTCTTCAATATCTTACTGAGTTATTGGACAAAGGTTTGTCTTTCTCTTCCATTAAGATTCATGCTGCAGCAATTTCAGCTCACTATGATTGTGACCCACCATTGTTTTCGCATCCTTTGTACAAGCAATTTCTTAGAGGGGCAAAGAATATAAGACCCCCACGTAGAGCTCCTACTCCTGCTTGGGATCTCAATTTTGTGTTGGAGAAACTTACTCTACAACCTTTTGAGCCTGCGGCTACTGCTGAATTGAAATACTTGTCATGGAAGACTGCTTTTTTGTTGGCCATTACTTCTGCAAGAAGGGTTTCTGAATTACAGGCCCTTATGGCGGTTGAGCCTTTTTTGATTTTCCATAAGGATAGAGTATCATTACGTACTAATCCTTCCTTTATGCCCAAGGTGGTTTCTAGTGTGGCTTTAAACCAAACTATTCATTTGCCTACTTTTTATGCAGATCCCCAAAATAAGGGGAAAAGATTTTGCACACTTTAGATGTACACAGGCAGTTGCGTTATTATTTAAGCAGGACTAAGGATTTTAGGCAGTCTCAGCAGTTGTTTGTTTCTTTTGCTTTGAGTTCACAGGGCAAGCCTGTGTCAAAACAAACTATTTCTAAGTGGATTGGGTTTTGCATTGCATTTTGTTATTCCCATCATGGCAAGGAGATTCCAGCTGGGATTAGGCCTCATTCCACTAGGGCTACTGCCACTTCAACAGCATTTCTAAGGGTGTGGCAACTAAGGATATTTTGGAGGCAGCTACTTGGAGTTCAGTGCATACTTTCTCTAAGCATTACCACCTTCCTCTCTACTCTAAATCTAGGGCTGGTTTTGCCACAGCTATTTTGCAAGGCATGTTGACAGCTCCTGCTTCCTTATGATTTGCCAGCCTCCCTTACCTCTGCTTTGGGATTCTACCCAATAGTTAGGACTGCAGCAATGTGGAATGAAGAACATAGTACAGTTTTGTACCTACCATAAATGTAGATGTTCGAGGATCCACATTGCTGCAGTCCAATTTACCCTGCTCCTTCCCCTCTGTGTTTAGGGGTGGTTGTGTGGGTGAGGTTATACTCTTGTAATTTTGTATATATTGTACATATTTTTGGTGCAGGAGTGTTTGGTGTTTTTGGTTTTGGCCTTGTCTTTTTAGGGTCTTCTGACATCTGGGGCAAGAAAAGACTGAGGATATGACGTCGGTCATGCGCATTAGTACCCTGACGTCCTGACGTCAGACTAATGCACCTTGACCGACGTCAGCCATATACTTTGGTATTCGGGCCGACTGGGACAGCGGACTACCCAATAGTTAGGACTGCAGCAATGTGGATCCTCGAACATCTACATTTATGGTAGGTACAAAACTGTACTTTTCTATGCCTTATTACACTTTATGTTCATCTAAGGATGTTTTCCATACATTCCTCTTATAAGGTTTTTAAACCATTTATATTTATTATATTATATACGACTGGTACAATATTTATATATATATATTTATTTATTTAATTATATTTGCGTGTGTGTGTGTGTGTGTGTGTGTGTGTGTATATATATATATATATATATATATATATATATATATATATATATATATATATATATATTTTTTTTTTTTTTGTGTATATTTATTAAGTAAGATTTTACAGTTTTTAAGCAAACACTAATATTTTAAGGTGCCCATCAGATTTTCATGACAGACCTGCATTTGTTTGTTTATTTATTTACTTGATTAAATAGCAGATAGAATTTTATTATTCATTACAGATTTACTTATGTTGCATTTGCTTTATCTATGTCTACATATAAAATATTCTGCATACAAAGTATGACATTTTTATAACACTATATGTATTTAAGGGTCACTAAACAATGTCAATTGTTTTCCTATGGGATTAATTGCATGCAATTAATGTAATTCGCAACCTTATTTAAGGTATGAATTGTTGGTTGGCTTGTATTCTGAGGAAGTTGCGGACGAAAACATACTGTTTGATTCTACAGCGTTGCTTTATTTTGGTTTACTGTGTTTTAATAAATATTTTTCGGGTCAACGGCTGTCCAGTGCTCTTATTTTGGTTTCAAAATTCATATGGTCAAGACCATATGATCGAGTTTTTGAAAACCTGAAGCTTTTGAATGGAGATCACGGTATAGTGTGGATCAGGAAATTTACCAATCTGAAGTAGTTAACTTCATTTGTGCATCAACCTATGGGTCTTCGGATCTATATCGGATCTGAGCCGGCAGTTTCCAACAGCATAGATCAGAGCTCTAAGCTCCTCCCCCTACCCATAATCCCCTGCCAACCCTACCTGACCTCAGATCTAGTTTGCCGTGGTTTCATCCAGCAGCTCGATCACTGAGTTCCAGGCTTAGCATCTTTTTGTGAGAAAATTTTACCATTTTTCTCTCCTTTTTTTTGTAAATTTAGTGTGCGTGTGTTGTGTACAGGTCCCTCATTAGTTTCCTTTTACCTGTCTGTTAATCTTCTTCATAGTTTTCCTTCCCCACCCTCGTTAGTGCATTAGGGAGTGTGCTGTGTGTTGGGGCCTAGCGTGTGTGTTTTCTTTTAGTATGTCGGAGGCCCCAAAAGCTGTTTTTTCCAAGTGTACCGAGTGTGGCCATAAGCTATCCCTGACGGATGGCCACACTCTGTGCGTGTTGTGCCTTGGGGTTGGACACCTCTCGTCAGTTTGCTCCATAAGTGTGGCGTTCAACTCCAGGGCACTTAAGGACTGGAGGACTAAGCTGGTTCTGGCGGGACTGCTGCCCCCAGACTCTGCTTCGGCCTCCAGTCCCACAGTGGCTCCTGCCGCGACTGCGTCTACTGCCACTCCTGCCTCCCTTCCACTGGCCGGGACTCAACCTCCCACTTCAGGCCAGGAGGATAGGGAGTCCAGGAAAGAGAAGCGGAAGGAGAAGCACCACAAGCGGCGGGCCGAGGCCTCTTCATCGGCCCCACCGGCTAAGCGGTCTTCTCCCTCCAGGACTTCCGAGCCTTCCACCCCTCGGCTCCGGTCTCCTCCTTTTTCACCGGGACCGGAGGAGGAGGAGGCCTGGCCCCCATCGAGGTGGCACTCCCATCCCACCTTGGTGGCCTCATCAAGATCCACCCAGAGCCTGACAGACGTAGACATGGACCGGATGATGAGAAGATTCCTCCAGGCCCAGCTGCAGATGGGAGTGTTCCTGCCCCCCCCCCTCTGAGGGGGAGCTTGACACCTTTTTTTTGCCCCAATTGCTCCTTCTCTGACCCGCTTCCCGGGTTCGGAGTTTTCAGAGCCGGGTAGCGTTGGCGCCGGGGGGGGGTGTCGGCACCGACAGTATCGGGTATTTCGGCGCCGACAATGCCCTCGTCTGTCGGGTCCCTTTTCTTCGGATCTGAACTCTCGGAGCCGAGAGCTGAGCTTCGGATCTGAGGGTCTCACTGTGCCTTCGGCTCCGCCCAGGTCGGAGTATACTGGACCTTCGGATCCAACCGCATCAGCTCCGGCCCCGATCCGCCCGTCGGATCCGAGGGAGGGTCTGCTCTCGGATCCGAGAGAGAGCGGCTCTCCTTCGGCATTCGACATAGTGGAGAGGGTTCTGTCGAGGGATTCCAGACCCCCGGCCTTGGCTACAGCTCCACCCTGCACCCCATCTCAGATGGGTCCGACTTCCATCAGCCAGTCCCAGGGACAGCCTGCTCCAACGTCCCAGGTTGTTCCATTGGAACATGACGTTGCTGGTGAGGTCTCCTTGGACAGCCCCTCTGAGGAGATTCCTCACAAGCACAAGTGCAAGAGGAGGCACTTGGACTCCCCTGAGTCCTTGACCGAGGACACAGATTTGGAGGAAGAGGAAGGTTCCCCAAGATCACCCCCCAAGGACGTCTCATTTGGAGACATCAAGGAGATGCTCAGGATTAGGGGGGGGTGGTCTGCCCCAAAGACTACCTCAGATGAATCTGTGTTCCTGGAGGCATTTGAAGCAGGCCCGTCTACCTCTTGGGTGTCCCCTCCAGCTGACCACCTGGTAGATCTGATCACTACCAGGGCATGGAAGGAGCCGGACACTGTGGAGCCAGTCCCAAAAAGACCTTACAAAATACTTAGTCCACCCTTCGACAGATCTCACTGGAGTAAGGGAACCCCTGTAGATGCCATGTTGGTGGTGGCGGCCACTAAAAGGGAATTAGCCCAGGAAAGTCCCTCGGTCCATCCTTCAGACAAGGAGTCTCAGTCGATGGATTGATTAGGGAAGCGGGTTTTTAGTTCAGCTACCTTTTCAGTGAGGTCACTAAACTACATGGCACATGTCATACGACTGCAGCGAGACCTTATCAAAGAGTACGCTGCATCGCCCCCGGAGTCCATGTCAGCGGAGGACAAACAATTGTACTCTTCCCGAATGGCCACTCTTAGGTCTGTCTCTAACACCTCTATGCAGCTACTGCCCCACGCCACGGAAAGGGCCACTAGAGCTAGCGGAGCGGGCGTCGTTATGAGGCGACAGGCCTGGCTCCACCACTGTGATTTTGCAGAACCCTTTAAGTCGTCTTTCGCTAATGCCCCTTTTGATGGTTCTGCCCTTTTTGGCAAAACCATACACGATACCTTGGTCCAGAGTGAGAAGGACAGGAAGAAGTTGTCTGCCGTCGGAGTCCGCTTCTCTGCTCCCCAGAGGTCCTTTTCCAAGAACCAAAAGGGACAGAAGAAGATGTGGTTCCGGAAGTCACAACAGTCCCGTTCCACTCCGGACCCCCAGTCCTTCCACGGCAGAGGAGGACAGGGTGGACGCCGCCCTAGAGGCAGAGGGGACCCGAGGAACTTTGGGTCCAGAGAACCGTTCTCTGACCGGCCCACACAACAGCCCTGAAGGGTTACCCGACTGCTCCTCTCTGGAGGCAGTCGGAGGGCACTTCTCGAGGCACCTAGCAGCTTGGGAGTCCATCACGACAGACTGCTGGGTGCTTTGCATCATGTCCAGAGGTTACCAGATCCCTTTCTTCCATCCCCCTCGCAATCCCAGACACCTCCCCGATGTCCCACCTGAGCAGTGGGAGGCCGAAGCTGCGGAAATCCAGCGGCTGCTAGAAAAAAGAGCCATCCGACACGTCCCCCCAGACCAGTACGGATCAGGCTTTTACTCCAGGTTCTTCTTGGTGCCAAAAAAGACGAGGGACTTCAGACCGATCCTCGACCTATCCCTCTTGAACCTGTCAGTAACCAAGGAAAAGTTCCGGATGGTCACTCTTCAATCCATTCTCCCCCTCCTGTGGGAGAACGACTGGATGTGCTCTATAGACCTCAAGGATGCGTACTACCACATTCTGATGGCCAAGCGATTCAGGAGGTTTCTCTGCTTCCGGCTAGGAGCCAGCAATTACCAATTCAGGGCCCTTCCCTTTGGTCTCACCACAGTCCCCAGGGTGTTCACCAAAGTTCTATCGGTGATAGCGGCCCACCTGCGACTGCAGGGCATTCAGGTTTTCCCATACCCAGACGACTGGCTCCTGACCGCCCCCACAAGGCATCTACTCTGCGCAGCCAGAAACTCCTTTCTTCACCTAGCGGTCCGGTTGGGGATCACTATCAACATAGAGAAATCTTCCCTTTCTCCAACTCAAACCATAGATTCCATCAGAGCAAGGTTGGACACAAACAGGCGTCTAGCCCTCTTAACTCCAGACAGAGTGTGGACCTTAAGACTCCATGTGCGGGCCATCCTCCTACCCCAGGCACCCCCGGCGGAATTGGTCCTGAGGGCTTTGGGTTCGATGGCGGTCACCATCAACCTATTGCCAATGGCACGTCTGAACATGAGAGTCCTGCAATGGACTCTCTGAGTTCAGTGGTCTTTTCTGTAATTCCCTCTGTACCACCCTATTCCTCTCAGCAGGGTTTGCAAGGAGGCCCTCTTATGGTGGCTCCAATCCCTGGACCTCCAGAAGGGGCACCCCTTTTCTATGTCCCTTCCCCTAACTACGGTGACCACGGACGCTCTCGCCTTGGGTGGGGGGGCATTGTACAGGCAGGACAGTCGAAGGCACGTGGAACAGCACGGAGACCTCTCTGCATATAAATGTCCTAGAGATGAGGGCGGTGCTTTTGGCGTTGCAAGCACTACAGAGCCTTCTTCCCGTAGGAATGATTGCAATCCAGACTGACAACATGGCAGTAGTCTGGTACATCAGCAAACAGGGAGGAACCAGGTCTTATCCCCTTTGTCGAGAGGCCATGAGAGTGTGGGAATGGGCGATTTCCACCAACCGCTTTCTCATAGTGACGCATATTCCGGGATGGTCCAACATTTTAGCAGACAAGTTGAGTCGCACTATCCTCTCGCCGTACGAGTGGTCTCTGAACCCAAAAGTAGAGAAGCAGATATTCTCCACTTGGGGTCAACCTTGTTGCGATCTTTTCACCTCTCCTTCAAATGCGAAATGCAATGACTACTTCGCTCTAATTCCCCCACCCGGGGAATCCCCACGAGACGCTCTGGTGCATGCTTGGCCCCCCGGTCTCCTTTATGCTTATCCTCCTCTTCCGCTGATGTTGAAGTTTCTACAGAAAGCCATTCGGTTGCAGAACAAGATAATCCTCATTGCCCCGTTCTGGCCTCGCCAGGCTTGGTTCCCGTATCTTTGGTCTCACCTAGTGAATCCTCCCTGGATTCTGGATCCCATTCCGGATCTCATAACCCTTCCATTGGATCTTCCGACCCCGAATCTGGACAGCCTCAAGCTCACGGCTTGGTTGATCCAGTTCCTAGGTTAGCTAGGACTCCCGGTATCTCTTCCCAGGTCAAAGCTATTCTGGTGGTGGCGCATAAGCCATCCACCAGAAAGGTCTATGATAGCAAATGGAAACATTTTTCTATTTGGGTGGAGTGCAGAGATCTAGATCCTTTCACAGCTCCGTTGCCTGCGGTGTTAGATTTCCTATCAGGACTCTTCGATCAGGGTGCCAGCTCCTCTACAGTCAAGGTTCAGTTGGCAGCTATCTCTCACTATCACGTAGGAAACGACCTTGGACCATTGATCTCCTCCAAGTTATGCAAGGCCTTTATGAAGGGTACCTTCTAACTCAGACCCCCGGTGAAGGAAGCAATCCCTCCTTGGGACTTAACTTTGGTATTGCAGGCACTTACAGCCCCTCTCTTTGAACATGCAGCTTCAGTAGATCTTAAATTTTTATCATGGAACACTGCCTTTCTTGTAGCTATCACCTCAGCTCAAAGGGTTTCCGAAGTTCAAGCCCTTTGTGCAAAACCACCTTATTTGTCCTTCCACAAAGACAGAGTCTACCTCAGGACCAATCCCTCCTTTCTTCCAAAAATTGCATCCGAATCGAATATTAATCGGTCCATTAACCTACCAGTTTTTTTTCCCAACTACCAAAACAAAGGGAAACATAAGTTACATCTGTTGGATCTGCACAGACAACTGTGCTTTTATTTACACAGAACAGCTGGTCATAGGCAATCAGATCAGCTGTTTATTTCCTTTGCCAAATTTAACTTGGGAAAGGCCGTTTCCAAAGTCACACTGTCCAGATGGATTTCTCAGTGTATTCTGTTGGCATATGAAAGTACTGGTCGGCTCGCACCTCTAGGAGTTCATGCCCACTCTACCCGGTCTGTCTCTACCCCGGCGGCCTTTCGTTCTAGACTCTCGTTGGATGATATCTGCTCAGCAGCAACATCGGCTTCGTCTCATACCTTCATTAATCACTACAAGCTGGATATTGTCTGCAGAGGGAGAGCATCCTTTGGCTCTGCAGTGCTCCAGAACATCCTTCCTTGAGGACCGCCCAAGATTTAGGTAGCTGGGGACTCTGTCCCATAGGTTGATGCACAAATTAAGTTAACTACTTCAGATTAAGAAGTTATGTACTCACCATAACGTTCCATCTGAGTAGGTAAACTTCATTTGTCAGCAACTGACCTCCCCTCCGTCCCCCTGACCTTCGGATGTTCGAGATGTTACCTTCCTTATGGCAAGGGTATGTAGCTAGTTTTGCGGGTGATTTTTTTGTATGCTTATTTAGCTGTGGGCAAACTCGATCTGAGGTCAGGTAGGGTTGGCAGGGGATTATGGGTAGGGGAAGGAGCTTGGAGCTCGGATCTATGCTTTTGGAAACTGCCGGCTCAGATCCGATATGGATCCGAAGACCCATAGGTTGCTGACAAATAAAGTTTACCTACTCAGATGGAACGTTATGGTGAG
The DNA here is from genome assembly GCF_019279795.1 of Protopterus annectens. Taxonomy (NCBI): domain Eukaryota; kingdom Metazoa; phylum Chordata; order Ceratodontiformes; family Protopteridae; genus Protopterus; species Protopterus annectens. The sequence continues at coordinate 139,262,234 of NC_056742.1, read as the reverse complement.
TACATAACTTCTTATTTTCCTCACTGCCATGCAATCTCTTAGTTGGGATACATAATTTGAAGGGGGAATGGGGGATTGCAAAAATGTAAAAAGGTAGATTTGTGAGTTTTTTTTTTTTATGATGGAGTTTTTGGAAACTCGATTATATGGCCTTGAACATATAAATTGATCATCTGACATAGACTTATATATGTGTGCGTGTGTGTGCATGCATATGTGTGTGTGTGTGTGTGTGTGTGTGTGTGTGTGTGTGTATATATATATATATATATATATATATATGTGTGTGTATATATATATATATATATATATATATATATATATGTATATATATATATATATATATATATATATATATGTATGTATATATGTCTTTCTCTATATATATATATATATATATATATATATATATATATATATATATATATATATATATATATATATGCATACGTGTGTGTGTGTGTGTGTGTGATCCAATTTGGGTTATCTGCTTGCATTAGCCCTCAGTCGGCCTGATTATCAAAGTCTTGGGTCCTGCATCGGTTGCTGTCTCTCACAGATGTACAACTTAAATTTTCCTATCAAAAAGGCAGAAGCCTTAAGGATTTTTTGGTGCATAGTGTCTATAAAAAACCAAGGGAAATTATCGGGAATTTGAGTTTGAATATAGGCACTAAAGCCTGTGGTAAATGTTCTATTTGTCATTACATAACTAATACTTTTGAAGAAATAAATGGTAAAATGTTTGAAACAAAAGTATATTACACATGTAAAAGTGTGTGGGTAATTTATACTATAAAATGTGAGTGTAATAAATTTTACGTAGGAGAAACCAAAAGAAGTCTGGCTGAAAGAATTAAAGAACTTGTCAGAGATATGACCAGGATTTACCCTTATCTACCTATGAGGCTTCTGATGCAAAGGACTCCATTCCCTCTGCTTCCCCTCCAGAGGATTTCTCTTTTGGTGAAATCTTGCATACTCTTAGGGAGCATTTTCACTGGGAAAGCCAGAATTACTCTGACTCCAAAAAGAGGCTTTTAGGGATTTCTTACTCCTGCACCAACACAGGCCTTTAGCTATCCCTCCTGTACTGGACATTGTTGATGATGCCTTCTCGGAATCTAGCTTGGCCCCTGACTCTTTACCTCCTGCTCCCAGAAAACCTGACAGGTATTCCAGGGTTCCTGACTCTCACAAGTTCCTCTTTAAAAATCCTACTGCGGATCCTAAGACCATTTCACAGGGACCCAAGGGCATTAAGGCTACTACTGCCAAAAATCCTACCCCCTCTGATAGAGATTCCAGGGCACTAGGTAGATGTGGTAAGAAGGTGTACACTTCTGCAACCTTGGCCATTGGGGTGCTAAACTGCCAGTTTCATATGTTAAACTATCAGCAGCATATTACTGGATTGCTTAAACAGAAAATAATGTTGATTCCTGACTGTGCTGAAAATAAAGATTTACAGGATTTAATGCAGTCTGCTGAACAAGTTGGAAAACATACTTTGCAATGTGGTTTTGATTCATTAGAGGCATCTTGCAGGGCTGCTGTCACTGGGTCTGTACTTAGAAGGCATGCTTGGCTTAAGGAGCAATCTTTGCCAGATCATGTTGAAGCTAAATTGCTGTATGCTCTCTTAAACCAAGACCGCCTCTTTGACAACAAAGCAGAAGAATACTTAAAAAAAATGGAGGAAAAAGCTAAATCTATGCAAACTGTTAAAAATTTCCTGCAAGTACAGCCTCCCAGATTTAGTAGGCATTGGCTGTGTAAGATTTGATCCTTTCCTGCCTCTTCCAGGCCTTCTCAGTCAAAACCCAGAAACAACATAACAACCAGGATTCAGTCCCAAAGTACTTACAGGACCAAGCAGTGGGGGCTCCCACTTCCAAAGCAGGGAGTAGTAATACTCCTTCCTATGGTAAACTGTCTCAATGACTTAACTTTAAAACTTCCATGCCCTGCACAACTGACTGTTCCTTTAGGGGGAAAAATTGGCCTGCAGGCAAAAAATTGGGAACTCATTACCCAGGATAAATGTGTTTTAAATATAGTTTCCCAGGGATACAGATTCCATTTCCACTCCTTACCAACCCCAAATGGTTGGCCAGATCTACCGCCATATCAGTGGGAAGAAGCTCAAAAGCAAGTTCTCTCTCTCTTAAGCATCAAGGCTATTCAACCTGTCCCAGAAGAAGAAAGGGACAAGGTTTCTATTCAAGACTTTTCCTGGTACCTAGGAAAGACGACTCCTGGCTTCCTATCCTGGACCAGTCTATTCTAAACACATTTTTGGTGATCCCAGAATTCAAGATGCTAACTCTTCATCAGCTGCTTCCTATGTTAAGCAAAGATGCCTGGTTGGCAACACTGGATTTACAGGAAGCCTACCTGCACATCCCAATAAGGGAATCTTGCAGAAGATATCTACGCTTCAAAGCAGGCTACATGCACTATCGGTTCTCTGCACTGCCCTTTGGCTTATCTACTGTGCCCAAGGTATTCACAAAGTGCCTAGCTCCAGTCATTGTATTTTGCAGGCAAAGAAATATTCAAATATACCCATACCTGGACGATTGTGTAATTCAGGCAGAAAGCCAGGACATACTATTGAATCATCTGGCATTTGTACAGAAATTGCTAATTTCTCTGGGGTACACCATAAATGAAAAGAAATCACATCTTGTACCCTGCCAACAAATTGTATTCCTGGGAGCAAGCTTGAATACAACTTCCCAGGTGGCCTACCTCATGCCAGAGAAACAAGTTCATTTGTCAGCCTACTTCAAACTACTAACCACAAAGACCCAGCTATCTGCAAGGAAAATACTGCAAGCCCTGGGGTTCATGGCCTCCTGCATTCTCCTAATTCCATATGCAAGATTGCATATGAGGAAACTACAATCGTATCTAAAAAGCCTATGGTGTCAACATTCTCAGCATCTAGAATCATTGAGTCCTATCATACCTTGTCTGCAGATAGAGTTCCTTTGGTGGGCAGAGGCCTGCCACCAAAACAAGGGACTGCCATTCACTCTACCCCCTGACGCCCAAACCCTAACAACAGACTCATCGGACTATCCATGGGGGGCTCACTTGGCAGGAAAGTGCATTCAGGGCAAATGGAACCAAAGTCAAATGCACCTGCATATCAATCAAAAAGAAATGTTAGCTGTACAGAATGCTCTGACAGCCTTCAAGGACCAAATTCTTCCAGGACAATTAATGGTAAAGACAGACAACACCACTGTTATGTGGTACATAAACAAACAGGGGGGAACCCACTCATACCCTCTTTGCAGACTAGCCATGGCTCTGTGGAACACAGCCGTAAGCTACCAGGTGCACCTACAGGCTCAGTTCCTGCCAG